>NC_059204.1:48772057-49072057 GCF_020615455.1 Coregonus clupeaformis | reverse complement strand
ACTCCTGAACAGCTAATCATGGCTGCCCGGACTATTTGCACTGCCCCCACCCCATCCTTTTTACGCTGCTGCTACTCTGTTAATTATTTATGCATAGTCACTTTAACTCTACCCACATGTACATATTACCTCAACTACCTCAACTAGCCGGTGCCCCCGCACATTGACTCTGCAACGGTACCCCCCTGTATATATAGCCTCCCTACTGTTATTTTATTTTACTTCTGCTCTATTTTTTCTCAACACTTTTTTTTGTTGTTGGTTTATTTTTTTACTTTTTTTGTTAAAAATAAATGCACTGTTGGTTAAGGGCTGTAAGTAAGCATTTCACTGTAATGTCTGCACCTGTTGTATTCGGTGCATGTGACCAATAACATTTGATTTGATCCAGAGCATTCCAAACATGCTCAATGGGTGGTGACATGTCTGGTGAGTATGCAGGCCATGGAAGAACTGGGACATTTTCAGCTTCCAGGAATTGTGTACAGATCCTTGTGACATGGCCGTGCATAGAGGCGGATGAATGGCATGACAATGGGCCTCAGGATCTCGTCACGGTATCTCTGCATTCAAATTGCCATTGATAAAATGCAATGGTGTTTGTTGTCCGTAGCTTACGCCTGCCCATACCGTAACCCCACCTACACCATGGGACACTCTGTTCACAACGTTGACAACAGTAAACCGCTCGCCCACACGATGCCGTCTGCCATCTGCCCAGTACAGTTGAAACCAAGATTTATCCATGAAGAGCACACTTCTCCAGCATGCCTGTGGCCATCGAACGTGATCATTTGCCCACTGAAGTCGGTCACGACGCCAAACTGCAATCAGGTCAAGACCCTGGTAAGGACGACGAGCACACAGATGAGCTTCCCTGAGAGTTTGTGCAGAAATTATTCGGTTGTGCAAACCCACAGTTTCGTCAGCTGTCCGGGTGGCTGGTCTCACAGGTGAAGAAGCCGGATGTGGAGGTCTTGGGCTGGTGTGGTCACACGTGGTCCGTGGTTGTGAGGCCAGTTGGACGTACTGCCAAATTCTCTAAAACGATGTTGGAGGCCGCTTATCGTAGAGAAATTAACCTTTAAATTATCTGGCAACAGCTCTGGTGGACATTCCTGCAGTCAGCATGCCAATTGCACGCTCCTTCAAAACTTGAGACATCTGTGGCATTGTGTTATGTGACAAATCTGCACGTTTTAGTGGCTTTTTATTGTCCCCAGCACAAGGGTGCACCTGTAATGATCATGCTGTTTAATCAGTTTCTTGATATGCCACACCTGTCAGGTGGATGGATTATCTTGGCAAAGGAGAAATGCTCACTAACAGGGATGTAAAGATATTTGTGCACATAATTTGAGAGAAATAAGCCTTTTGTGTTTATGGAAGATTTCTGGGATCTTTATCTTAGCTCTTGAAACATGGGAACAACACTTTACATGCGTTTTATATTTTTGTTAAGCATAGTTGACGTTGGTTTTGTCTTTCCTCTTTCATCTCTGCTTCTCCCGTTCAGTAAATATGTTTTATAGACCGGGGAGAAATGCAATAACTCTAAATAAACGGGAAAGATTTCTCATGCAAAATGTCAGTTTGACTGGTTTTAAGGAAACTAAAAGCTGTTAAAACGACCAAACATGTTTTTGATAAGATTTCAGTTCAGCTTGGATGCATATTTTATGTGGTTGAAATACTATCAGCATTTATGATGCTGATAAAGATAGCACCTTTACAGATGATCCCTAACCGTGCATTCATTCTCTCAAGATGCTGAAAGAATAAACTTTTTTCCCCTCCTGTTCCCCAGTCAACTTATATTTGGTGTATCATTTTACTGCAAGAAAGCCTTAATTCTGCACAAGTTCATATTATATTAGGCTATGTGAGAGGTTATAAACCTACAGTCCGTGTCCATTTTTCAGTTAGGCTACTATTCCATTTAACCCATCTGAACAGTCAACCTGGACTCAGAGGTAGATGTAAATCCGGGACACTCCAATTGGTATGATATGTTACATTTCGTATGGTATTTATTAATTTGTGGATGTCCATCATCCATTTCGTATTATACACTACATAACCAAAAGTATGTGGACACCTACTCGTCGAACAGCTCATTCCAAAATCATGGGCATTAATATGGAGTTAGTCACCCCTTTGCTGCTATAACAGCCTCCACTCTTCTGGGAAGGCTTTCCACTAGATATTGGAACATTGCTGCGGGGACTTGCTTCCATTCAGCCACGAGCATTAGTGAGGTCGGGCACTGATGTTGGGCAATTAGGCCTGGCTCGCAGTCTGCGTTCCAATTCATTCAAAAGGTGTTCGATGGGGTTGAGGTCAGGGCTCTGTGCAGGCCAATCAAGTTCTTCCACACCCATCTCGACAAACCATTTCTGTATGGACCTTGCTTTGTGCACGGGGGCATTGTCATGCTGAGACAGGAAAGGCCTTCCCCACACTGTTGCCACAAAGTTAGAAGTACAGAATCGTCTAGAATGTCATTGTATGCAGTAGCATTAAGATTTCCCTTCACTGGAACTAAGGGGCCTAGCCCGAACCATGAAAAACAGCCCCAGACCATTATTCCTCCACCAAACTTTACAGTTGGCACTATGCATTGGGGCAGGTAGCGTTCTCCTGGCATCAGCCAAACCCAGATTCGTCCGTCGGACTGCCAGATGGTGAAGCGTGATTCATCACTCCAGAGAATGCATTTCCACTGCTCCAGAGTCCAATGGCGGTGAGCTTTACACCACTCCAGCTGACGCTTGGCATTGTGCATGGTGAGTTTAGGCTTGTGTGCAGCTGCTTGGCCATGGAAACCCATTTCATGAAGTTCCTGACGAACAGTTATTGTGCTGACGTTGCTTTCAGAGGTGGTTTGGAACTCGATAGTGAGTGTTACAACCGAGGACAGACAACTTTTACGCTCTACACCAGGGGTGTCAAACGTACGGCCCGCGGGCCGGATCAGGCCCGCAAACGGGTTTAATCCGGGCCGCGAGATGATTTTGAAAAAAAATATTTTTATTTATTTTTTAGTTTTTTTAGTATAAAAATGCGCTGCAATTTTTAAATAAAATAAACTGCTGTTCCAATTGCGTCCACTGGATGGCGCAATAGCAATTGTGTTAAGCAAGCAAACTGTTTATATCGGGGCAGAGCAAGTAGGTCAAGCACGTGCAGCCAATGAGCTACTTTGTTTTGCCCGCGATATTTATTACGGCTTCTACTTTTAACATTATGTGCTTTGGCACCCTCATTGCCCCAATATGTCTCTGTCAAAAAAGAGAAAAGTGGACGCAGAGTGCAGAGTGTTCCAAGAAAAATGGTCATCCTATTTAATCACGGAATTGAATGGGAAAGCTGTATGTTTGGTGTGTTCAGAGCATGTTGCAGTGCTGAAAGAATATAACTTTCGTCGCCACTATGTGAGTCTTCATGCCGACAAATATGACAACTTTCAAGGACAGCGGAGATGAGAGAAGGTGAATGAACTGTTGGCGGGTCTGAAGAAACAGCAGTCTGTGTTTACTCACAGCCGAGACATCAGTGACGCTGCAGTGAAAGCTAGCTACCTCATTGCTAATGAAATCGCAGTGGCTTCAAAACCATTTAGTGAGGGTGAATTTGTAAAAACATGCATGATGAAGGCAGCGGAGATTGTGTGCCCTGAAAAGCGGCAGGCTTTTGCAAATATCAGCCTGACAAGAAACACAGTTGCAGACAGGATTTCCGATCTTTCAGTGGATTTGGACAGCCAGTTGAAGCAAAAAGTAAAGTCATTTATTGCGTTTTCGGTTGCAATTGATGAAAGCACGGACATTACAGATGTTGCACAACTGGCCATTTTTTCATCCGCGGAGTTGATGACACATTGACCGTCACGAGGAGTTCGTGGAGTTGGTGCCGATGACAGATACAACGACAGCAGCTGATATTTTCACTGCACTCGTCAGCGCGCTGGACAGGGTCGGAGTGGACTGGTCCCGCGCTGTCAGCCTGGCTACAGATGGTGTGCCCTCAATGATGGGGAAAAAAAGCAGGCGTTGTGACAAAGTTCAGAGAGAAAGTGCAATCTGCAAATGGAGGACGTGATTTTTTGACTTTTCACTGTATTTTGCACCAGGAGGCTTTGTGTTGCAAGTCATTAAAGATGGATAACGTCATGAAGGTGGTCATCCAAACTGTTAATTTCATCCGATCCAGAAGCCTGAATCACCGTCAGTTTGACAGCCTTCTCAGAGAGAAAGACCACATCTATGGCCTGCCATACCACACTGAGGTAAGATGGTTAAGCCGAGGTGCTGTGCTGAGGCGTTTCTTTGATTTACGAGAAGAAATTGAACAGTTCATGGAAGAAAAGGGCAAACCAGTGTTAGAATTTCATTCCGCAGAATGGATGCCGGACCTTGCATTTATGGTGGATGTTACAGAGCACCTGAATAACTTGAACAAACAGCTGCAAGGGCGCAACAAAGTTGTCACGCAGTATTATGACAGCATACGTTCTTTCAAGTTGAAGCTGTCATTGTGGGAGACGCAACTTGCCGGTGGTGATGCAGCTCACTTCCCCTGTCTGAAAAATGTGTGCGCGACCCAACATGTGGCAGACATGAAGCGGTTCAAAGATGAAAATAACTGGACTGTTACGGGAGTTTGAGCAACGCTTTCAGATGTATGTTTATATGTTTTTATGTTGATGTGCTATTGTTTTTAATTGATTTTATTTTATTTGTATATTTAACCTATTCTTGACTCTGTGGTTCTTGCACTTGTTTGGGGAACAGGATTTCATTATTTTTATCTACATTTCTGCCTGAGAAATGACACCCTGATATAGTTCTGTGATCTGTGAAACAGTTCTGTTAATCACTGAGGCATTGTGTGTTCTTTTTCTTTAGAATTTTCAAATAAACTTGACGTGTTTTATTATTAATAGTGATGTTGTGCTTGTACTATTTTGGACACACTGTCCTCAGGCTCCAGCTTTATGTTGTATGTTGATCGTATTAAAACAAAGAAAACAATCTGAAGTTGTTGTTTTTAAGTTATATATACCATGATTTTTCCGGTCCGGCCCACTTGGGAATAGATTTTCCTCCATGTGGCCCCTGAGCTAAAATGAGTTTGACACCCCTGCTCTACACGATTCAGCACTCGGCGGTCCCGTTCTGTGAGCTTGTGTGGCCTACCACTTCGCGGTTGAGCCGTTGTTGCTCCTAGACGTTTCCACTTCACAATAACAGCACAACAGTTGACCCGGACAGATATTTGACAAACGGACTTGTTGGAAAGGTGGCGTCCTATGACGGTGCCACGTTGAAAGTTACTGAGCTCTTCAGTAAGGCTATTCTACTGCCAATGGTTGTCTATGGAGATTGCATGGCTGTGTGCTCAATTTTATACACCTAATTTGAAGGGGTGTCCACATACTTTTGTGTATATATAGTGTATGTTATGAATTACAATTCGTACGATATGTTACGAATTGTAATTTGTACATTGTTACGAATTCCAATTTGTTTTGGCTAACGTTAGCTAGGTGGCTAATGCTAACGTTAGTGACGTAGCTAACGTTAGCTAGGCTAGGGCTTAAGGTTAGGAGTTAGGTTAAAGGTTTAGGTGAAGGTTTAGCTAACATGCTAAGTAAATATAATTATTGTAGAATTTGACTGTGTCCATAAAATGTATATAGTATGTATGGGCTGGAAGAAGAGGCCTAAGCGTTGTTGTTCACTAGCTTACTCCAATTGGGGAAGGGGTGGTGGGGTTGGAAAGTAATGAAGGGAAAATATAATTTAAAAAAGGATATGTGTGTGTATGGATATATGTATGTACAGTGAGGGGAAAAAAGTATTTGATCCCCTGCTAATTTTGTACGTTTGCCCACTAACGAAGACATGATCAGTCTATAATTTTAATGGTAGGTTTATTTGAACAGTGAGAGACAGAATAAAAACAAAAAAATCCAGAAAAACACATCATAAATGTTATAAATTTATTTGCATTTTAATGAGGGAAATAAGTATTTGACCCCTCTGCAAAACATGACTTAGTACTTGGTGGCAAAACCCTTGTTGGCAATCACAGAGGTCATACGTTTCTTGTAGTTGGCCACCAGGTTTGCACACATCTCAGGAGGGATTTTGTCCCACTACTCTTTGCAGATCTTCTCCAAG
The DNA here is from genome assembly GCF_020615455.1 of Coregonus clupeaformis. Taxonomy (NCBI): domain Eukaryota; kingdom Metazoa; phylum Chordata; class Actinopteri; order Salmoniformes; family Salmonidae; genus Coregonus; species Coregonus clupeaformis. The sequence continues at coordinate 49,065,872 of NC_059204.1, read as the reverse complement.
TCATTAAGGTTTCGAGGCTGACGTTTGGCAACTCGAACCTTCAGCTCCCTCCACAGATTTTCTATGGGATTAAGGTCTGGAGACTGGCTAGGCCACTCCAGGACCTTAATGTGCTTCTTTTTTAGCCACTCCTTTGTTGCCTTGGCCGTGTGTTTTGGGTCATTGTCATGCTGGAATACCCATCCACGACCCATTTTCAATGCCCTGGCTGAGGGAAGGAGGTTCTCACACAAGATTTAACGGTACATGGCCCCGTCCATCGTCCCTTTGATGCGGTGAAGTTGTCCTGTCCCCTTAGCAGAAAAACACCCCCAAAGCATAATGTTTCCACCTCCGTGTTTGACGGTGGGGATGGTGTTCTTGGGGTCATAGGCAGCATTCCTCCTCCTCCAAACACGGCGAGTTGAGTTGATGCCAAAGAGCTCGATTTTGGTCTCATCTGACCACAACACTTTCACCCAGTTCTCCTCTGAATCATTCAGATGTTCATTGGCAAACTTCAGACGGGCATGTATATGTGCTTTCTTGAGCAGGGGGACCTTGCGGGCGCTGCAGGATTTCAGTCCTTCACGGCGTAGTGTGTTACCAATTGCTTTCTTGGTGACTATGGTCCCAGCTGCCTTGAGATCATTGACAAGATCCTCCTGTGTAGTTCTGGGCTGATTCCTCACCGTTCTCATGATCATTGCAACTCCACGAGGTGAGATCTTGCATGGAGCCCTAAGCCGAGGGAGATTGACAGTCTTTTGTGTTTCTTCCACTTGCGAATAATCGCACCAACTGTTGTCACCTTCTCACCACGCTGCTTGGCGATGGTCTTGTAGCCCATTCCAGCCTTGTGTAGGTCTACAATCTTGTCCCTGACATCTTTGGTCTTGGCCATGGTGGAGAGTTTTGAATCTGATTGATTGCTTCTGTGGACAGGTGCCTTTTTATAAAGGTAACAAACTGAGATTAGGAGCACTCCCTTTAAGAGTGTGCTCCTAATCTCAGCTCGTTACCTGTATAAAAGACACATGGGAGCCAGAAATCTTTCTGATTGAGAGGGGGTCAAATACTTATTTCCCTCATTAAAATGCAAATCAATTTATAACATTTTTGACATGCGTTTTTCTGGGTTTCTTTGTTGTTATTCTGTCTCTTACTGTTCAAATAAACCTACCATTAAAATTATAGACTGATCATTTCTTTGTCAGTGGGCAAATGTACAAAATCAGCAGGGGAGCAAATACTTTTTTTCCCTCACTGTGTGTATGTGTGTATATATATGTATATGTATATGTATGTATGTATGTATGTATGTATGTATGTATGTATGTATATATATATGTATGTATGTATGTATGTATGTATGTATATATGTATGTGTGTATATGTATGTATGTGTGTGTGTGTATATATATGTATATATATGTATGTATGTGTATATATATGTATGTGTATATATATATATATATATGTATGTATATGTGTGTGTGTGTGTGTGTGTATGTGTATATATATGTATGTGTGTATGTGTGTATATATATATATATATATATATGTATATGTATATATGTGTGTGTGTGTGTGTGTGTGTGTGTGTGTGTGTGTGTGTGTGTGTGTGTATGTATGTATGCATGCGAGGGAAAAAAACATGGGGAATTGGAAGTGATGCAGACAATTACATTGATGGAAGTTACAATCTATCTGAAATATTAAAGCTGATCTACCCCCTAAAAAAAAAAAAAGTAGTTGCTAAGTAGCTAAAAGGTAGTAAGTAGTTGCAAAGTTCTTAATCAGCTAATATGCTAAAGTTGTCCACGATGAGATTTGAACACGCAACCTTTGGGTTGCTAGACGTTCGTGTTATAGGTCCACCCATCCACCTCGACCAACCAACCTACTTTTGTGTTTACCTTAAGTAAACCTGTCTTATGTTACATTTGGTATGGTTACATAACTTACTAATTTGAGTGTCCTGGATTTACATTTACTATGATACGTCTAGTTTATGAGACCAGGCTGGAACAGTTCAGTCCCCCCTTGTGGTCCTCTGTAGCTCAATTGGTAGAGCATGGCGCTTGTAACGCCAGGGTAGTGGGTTCGATCCCCGGGACCACCCATACGTAAAAATGTATGCACACATGACTGTAAGTCGCTTTGGATAAAAGCGTCTGCTAAATGGCATATTATATGCCATTTTGAAGTCCCCGTCTTGTGACTGTCAAATTTGTCTAGCATCACACATTACATCCTCTTTTACCACTTCACCAAGTCTTTCCCAAACAGACTACTGTTCTGGGGCTCACTTCTATTTATTTTATACTTCTCTTATTGAATTAAACTCTGACTTTGTTGTTTTTGCCTCAATGGATCGAGGTTAACGTTTTCTGCCCAAGTTCCCAAAAGCTTTTGGCAATTGGCATGTATTTGGCACGCTACAGTTCCCTAAAGCTTAGGCTAAGGCTATGCACTAACGGCAGATAAAAAAGAATGAAAGAAAAACGTCCATGTCGCCTATAGATATGAATTGCACAAGAATTATAAAGTGGCTTGTGAAAGTATTCACCCCCTTGGCATTTTTCCTATTTTGTTGCCTTACAACCTGGAATTAAAATAGATTTTTTGGAGGTTTGTATTATTTGATTTACACAACATGCCTACCACTTTGAAGATGTAAAATATGTTTTCTTGTGAAACAAACAAGAAATAAGACAAGAAAACTGAACTTGAGCGTACATAACTATTAACCCTCCCAATGTCCATTACATGAAATCCAAATAAAAATCCATTTAAATTACAGGTTGTAATGCAACAAAATAGGAAAAGCGCCAAGGGGGATGAATACTTTTGCAAGGCACTGTACATGTATGCATTTTTTATGCATTGTTTTCTCTGTATTCAACCCACCTGCCACCCTTCATCCACACAATATTTCGTGACCCTAAAACCTGCCGCCCACACGGATATAACTGCGGGTTATGAGTCAACCTGCGCATCACTAGTACCCACAACTATTTGACTGTCAGTATACACTGACACCTATAGAAATAACTTCTTTACTTATTGGTTTTGCTTATGCTAGGAAACCAAAAGGTGCAAAAGCACAGAGTTGTTCTCTCAGACATCTGTCATGGACAGTGTTTGACAGTGTATAGCTATGGTGATTGGACTTTAGATGTGGATTTAGGTGTTTCAGGTGTAACTAAGCAGAGCTGGTGACTGTATACACACTGAAATATTAGTTATTTCATATTTGAGTTGCAAGAGGACCAGGAAGAGCAGTGCGTAAACCAGAACATCTGAATCTGACCACGTTTTACACAAGTGCAAATTCTGTCATTTTACAATACCGAAACAAAGTCCTCTCATAGGATGGTAATCATTTTTCTTCAAATATTTTATTACCAGTTTAGTTGAAAATTGTTTATAGCCTAGTAGAAATGCTTGCTGGAGAGATTGTCGTATATTATTCCCTCTGTTGACTTACTATAGTGTAACCTAAAGCTTCCCATTTGTTCAGATTTAATTATGGCTCTTCAGACAAACAACCCATTATGATAACCTTTCCCTGTTTTATGTAACCACTTGAGTAAGAGCGTTATTTATGTATGTTTAACGAGCCAACTATAATCAGTGTGGTAAGCCCTATTAGGTACTCAATCCATTGTTCAGCTGATCCTATTGCAACCTTTTGCAGAAGAACCAAACCAATATAGGTAGAAAAAGAGAAAGCAATAGCTTTTATAATACAGACCTTACACAGTGTTCACCCAGCAAGGCACCCTGAACATTCTGTCAATAAAGCATGGTAACTGTGAGCAGGAGTATTGATCAGCTCTACAGTACAAGCTAAAGTATCCTACTATATCTGTCTGCGCACAAAGGCCTCACAAGGCCACCTTGAAACAAACTACCCCTTTGCCTTTGCTATGGCTGTGTGCCTGTATGACAGTCCTTGACAGCTGAGGATGTTTACGTGTGCTCGCGTATGTGTGTTAAATATAGCCCAGGTGCAGAGGGCAAATTGAAGTGAGTCCTGGAGGAGGACTACTATAGCTGTCTAATCTAATCTGTCTGGAACCCATCAGAGAGGGTTGTTCAGGTCACACAACTGATGTAGGCCTAGTTCCAGATGCATAGAGAGAAAACCCTCAATATAAAACATATATAAAGACACTCCAGCACACTGGTATTGCTCCACAATGTATTTAACAAATGGCCTATTGTGTTTATCCCCAAAATATTTTTGACAAGTTAAATGTTTGGAATTTTGTCATTTTTCAGTTTCTCAATTGTGACAGTTCCTCATCTCTACCTTTTGCAGGTAATCCAGTACCAAACAGTGCGTTATGACACATTACCTCTGTCGCCTGTGTCCAGAAACAGACTCAGTAAGTATCCTTTCACGTTCAGTGTCTAAAAGAAGGTCAAAGGGTCTTAGCCTGGTCCCAGATCTGTTTGTAATGTTTTGACAGGTTTTAATGTACAAAACAGACATAAAGACAACATACAGATACACACGAACATCACACCTGCCCAGACCCACTTGTTCTCACCCCTATCTCCAGTGCCTGCACAACTCTCTGCCACGTCCTCTTATTGCACCATTTTGTTCCTCCGTCGCCCACACTCTTACAATATTTAGATAATGAAGCATATGATTTTTCCATTGTCTTAATGATTCAGGATTGGTTGTTTTCCACTTAAGTATTTTTTTTTTAACCAGGATAATTGACGAGAAGAGTATCTTCAATATGTACCCATTGTTCCTCTTTAGTGCATTTTGTTACCCCTTTTTCTCCCAATTTCGTGATATCAAATTGGTAGTTACAGTCTTGTCCCATCGCTGCAACTCCCCTACGGACTCGGGAGAGGCTAAGGTCGAGAGCCATGTGTCCTCTGAAACATGACCCTGCCAAGCCGCACTGCTCGCTTAACCCGGAAGCCAGCCGCACCAATGTGTCGGAGGAAACACAGTACAACTGGCAACCGAAGTCAGCTTGCAGGCGTCCGGCCCGCCACAAGGAGTCGCTAGGGTGTGATAGGATAAGGAAATCCCGGCCAGCCAAACCCTCCCCTAACCCAGACGACGCTGGGCCAATTGTGTGCCGCCTCATGGGTCTCCCGGTCACGGCCGGCTGTGACACAGCCTGGGATCGAACCCGGGGCTGTAGTGAAGCCTCAAGCACTGCCTTAGACCGCTGCGCCACTCAGGAGGCCTCTTTAGTGCATTTAACAATATGTCTCAAGTAAAAGCCTTGGGTGGTGAGTTGATACAATTCCAAGTCTGAGAGGTTAAGACCACCCTCAGACTTAGGGAGATGTGAACTTTTATTCTGAGTTTTATTTGCCCATATAAAGACTTATGGCAGAGTATACTTTTTAAAGTATGTCTTCAGTGGGGTAATTGGTATTACCGAGAATAAATATAAAAACTTTGGGAGCCATGCCATTCTGAAGAGGTTTATTCTACCTGTAAGATTTATGGGAAGATTGTTCCATTTTAAATAGATCTGCTTTCATATTGTTGAGTAATGGGATAAATGTGTCTTTTTATATTTGTTTGTTTCTTATTAAGCATCCTAAGTATTTAATATGTGTTTGTGGTCCACTTAACGGATTGCTGTAGATCATGAGTTATTCTTTTTATTTTACCTATTGCCATTATTTCTGTTTTTTTACATGTTAGTTTTATATCCTGAGATTTTAGTGTAATGAAAATGTTTTTAATAAAGGCGGCATTGAATTTTCAATATTGGTCAGGTATATCAGGAGATCATCGGCAAATAAGTTTAGTTTATATTCATGTTTACCAATACTGATAGCTGTTAGGTTTGGGTCCTGTCTAATTCTTTCTGCAATTGCCAGTGCAAACAGGAGAGGAGAGAGAAGACATCTCTGTCTTGCGCCCCTTTCTAAAGCAATTTCAGATGATAATGTATTATTTGTGTATATTTTTGCTTTAGGATTTTTATAATATTTTTATTACATTTATTATTTCAGCTGGAAGGCTTGCAAAGTTTTGAAGAGAAAATACCATTCAAGACTGTCGAAAGCCTTTGACATCAACAGCCATTATTGATAAAACAAATAGATGTTGGACCAGGCTAGAGACCAGAGATCTATGGCTTTGAAATGTTACTTATTTAGTTTTTCTCTCTGTGATATTGACTGTAATTTGACTTGGGCTCTTGCTCATCAGATGCAGTCAAGAGGAAGATTCTGGTGCTGGACCTTGACGAGACCCTAATCCACTCCCACCATGATGGGGTGGTTAGACCCAAAGTGAGACCAGGCACTCCACCGGACTTCATCCTAAAGGTATTGGCCTGGATGTTCACTGTCTGACTGATTTAATTAGCGTTGTGCTGTCACCTTGTCAACACACACACACCAGACTGACTCACACTCATTGTTCACTCATTCAGTCCTAACCTTACCAGTTCTCTTTTATTCATATTCTCTCCTTTCTCTCCCATGAAGGTGGTAATCGACAAACATCCTGTCAGGTTTTCTGTACATAAAAGACCACATGTGGACTTCTTCTTAGAAGTGGTAAGTGATTGGCCTGTTGTCAACATCCAAATAAGTACAATATAGTAGCAAGTATGAACATTATGGAGGATTAATTGTCTATTCAAATAAGCTTTGGTTGTAGGATTTCAAGCAGCTAAATACTTTTTTGTTAGCATCTTGTTTATTCTCTCTGCAGTGTTTCTTGGTGCCAAAAACTGGTTAGAGTTGTGGTTTGAATAAAGGACTGTATCTTGATGTTTGAGGCTATCGTGGTGGTGTCCATTAAAACACAGAGAGGAGGATGGCACTTAAATGGGCTGGTGCCCGTTTTATTATTGCAGTTTAAATCATGAAATTATATTGCAGGATGGGTGGATATTAGGACGATTACGGTAAAAGGATGGTTAACTGGGAAAACAAGGAAAGAAAAAAATACATGAGTGATTTTGATATAAGGTAAAACAAATGCAAATGGACATCATGAAAATGATCGGAGAGGTTGAGGTTAGAGGAAGTTCAGGAGTAAGAACAAACTAAATAGAATTATTGTAAAATTGACTGTGTCCATAAAATGTATATAGTATGTATAAGTTGGAAGTAGAGGCCTAAGCATTGTTGTTCACTAGTTTACTCAAATTAGGGAAGGGGTGGTGGGGTTGGAAAGTAATAAAGGGAAATATATATATTTTTAAAGGATATGTGTATATAAACTCAGCAAAAAAAGAAACGTCCTCTCACTGTCAACTGCGTTTATTTTCAGCAAACTTAACATGTGTAAATATTTGTATGAACATAACAAGATTCAACAACTGAGACATAAACTGATCAAGTTCCACAGACGTGACTAACAGAAATGGAATAATGTGTCCCTGAACAAAGGGGGGGGTCAAAATCAAAAGTAACAGTCAGTATCTGGTGTGGCCACCATCTGCATTAAGTACTACAGTGCATCTCCTCCTCATGGACTGCACCAGATTTGCCAGTTCTTGCTGTGAGATGTTACCCCACTCTTCCACCAAGGCACCTGCAAGTTCCCTGACATTTCTGGGGGGAATGGCCCTAGCCCTCCGATCCAACAGGTCCCAGACATGCTCAATGGGATTGAGATCCGGGCTCTTCGCTGGCCATGGCAGAACACTAATAATAATAATAATATGCCATTTAGCAGACGCTTTTATCCAAAGCGACTTACAGTCATGCATGCATACATTTTTGTGTATGGGTGGTCCCGGGGATCGAACCCACTACCTTGGCGTTACAAGCGCCGTGCTCTACCAGTTGAGCTAACATTCCTGTCTTGCAGGAAATCACGCACAGAACGAGCAGTATGGCTGGTGGCATTATCATGCTGGAGGGTCATGTCAGGATGAGCCTGCAGGAAGGGTACCACATGAGGGAGGAGGATGTCTTCCCTGTAACGCACAACGTTGAGATTACCTGCAATGACAACATGCTCAGTCCGATGATGCTGTGACACACCGCCCCAGACCATGACGGATCCCCCACCTCCAAATCGATCCCGCTCCAGAGTACAGGCCTCGGTGTAACGCTCATTCCTTCGACGATAAACGCGAATCCGACCATCACCCCTGGTGAGACAAAACCGTGACTCGTCAGTGAAGAGCACTTTTTGCCAGTCCTGTCTGGTCCAGCGACGGTGGGTTTGTGCCCATAGGCGACGTTGTTGCCTGTGATGTCTGGTGAGGACCTGCCTTACAACAGGCCTACAAGCCCTCAGTCCAGCCTCTCTCAGCCTATTGCGGACAGTCTGAGCACTGATGGAGGGATTGTGCGTTCCTGGTGTAACTCTGGCAGTTGTTGTTGCCATCCGGTACCTGTCCCGCAGGTGCGATGTTTGGATGTACCGATCCTGTGCAGGTGTTGTTACACATGGTCTCCCTGTAGCGCTGTCTTAGGCGTCTCACAGTACGGACATTGCAATTTATTGCCCTGGCCACATCTGCATTCCTCATGCCTCCTTGCAGCATGCCTAAGGCACGTTCACGCAGATGAGCAGGGACCCTGGGCATCTTTCTTTTGGAGTTTTTTCAGAGTCAGTAGAAGGGCCTCTTTAGTGTCCTAAGTTTTCGTAACTGTGACCTTAATTGCATACCGTCTGTAAGCTGTTAGTGTCTTAACGACTGTTCCACAGGTGCATGTTCATTAATTGTTTATGGTTCATTGAACAAGCATGGGAAACCGTGTTTAAACCCTTTACAATGAAGATCTGTGAAGTTATTTGGAATTGTACTAATTATCTTTGGAAGACAGGGTCCTGAAAAAGGGACCCTTCTTTTTTTGCTGAGTGTATGTATGTATGTATGTATGTATGTATGTATGTATGTATGTATGTATGTATGTATGTATGTATGTATGTATGTATGTATGTATGTATGTATGTATGTATGTATGTATGTATGTATGTACAGTTTACATACACTTAGGTTGGAGTCATTAAAACTCGTTTTTCAACCACTCCACAAATTTCTTGTTAACAAACTATAGTTTTGGCAAGTCGGTTAGGACATCTACTTTGTGCATGACACAAGTAATTTTTCCAACAATTGTTTACAGACAGATTATTTCACTTACAATTCACTGTTTCACAATTCCAGTGGGTCAGAAGTTTACTTACACTAAGTTGACTGTGCCTTTAAACAGCTTGGAAAGTTCCAGAAAATTATGTCATGGCCTTAGAAGCTTCTGATTGACTCAAATGATGTCAATTAGCCTATTGGAGTTGTACCTGTGGATGTATTTCAAGGCCTACCTTCAAACTCAGTGCCTCTTTGCTTGACATCATGGGAAAATCAAAAGAAATCAGCCAAGACCTCAGAAAAAAATGGTAGACCTCCACAAGTCTGGTTCATCCTTGGGAGCAATTTACAAACGCCTGAAGGTACCATGTTCATCTGTACAAACAATAGTACGCAAGTATAAACACCATGGGACCACGCGGCCGTCATGCCGCTCAGGAAGGAGACGCGTTCTGGATCCTAGAGATGAATGTACTTTGGTGCGAAAAGTGCAAATCAATCCCAGAACAACAGCAAAGGACCTTGTGAAGATGCTGGAGGAAACAGGTACAAAAGTATCTATATCCACAGTAAAACGAGTCCTATATCGACATAACCTGAAAGGCCGCTCAGCAAGGAAGAAGCCACTGCTCCAAAACCGCCATTAAAAAAGCCAGACTACGGTTTGCAACTGCACATGGGGACAAAGATTGTACTTTTTGGAGAAATGTTCTCTGGTCTGATGAAACAAAAATAGAACTGTTTGGCCATAATGACCATCATTATGTTTGGAGGGGGAGGGGGGGCTTGCAAGCCGAAGAACACCATCCCAACCGTGAAGCACGGGGGTGGCAGCATCATGCTGCGGGGGTGCTTTGCTGCAGGAGGGTCTGGTGCACTTCACAAAATAGATGGCATCATGGGGAAGGAAAATTATGTGGATATATTGAAGCAACATCTCAAGACATCAGGGAGGAAGTTTTAAAGCTTGGTCGCAAATGGATCTTCCAAATGGACAATGACCCCAAGCATACTTCCAAAGTTGTGGCAAAATGGTAATATGGCAATAAAGTGGTGATCCTAACTGACCTAAGACAGGGGATTTTTACTAGGATTAAATGTGAGGAATTGTGAAAAACTGAGTTTAAATGTATTTGGCTAAGGTGTATGTAAACTTCTGACTTAAACTGTATATGTGTGTGTATATATATATTTGCGAGAAAATAAAACATGTGGGATTGGAAGTGATGCAGACAATTACATTGATGTAAGTTACAATCTATCTGCAATATTAAAGCTGATCTACCCCTAGAAAATAAAAAAATAAAAAATAAAAATGCATATAAATGTACTCATAAATCTCAACATTTCAAAGGAATATCACAGGAGTGAAACTTAAGCAATGGGTTAAAACGTGAGTAAAATAAATATAAATGGTAAACAAATATAAATTAGTAACAGTAAATGTTCTCAATCACATTATAATACAAATCAAGAAATAAGAACTTACGAGGTCAATAAATGCATCCAAAACACAAAGGAAAGGTTACAAGAGAAAAGGTGTCTTGTAACAAACACTTGCAAACTGAAAAGGTAAGGTCTGCCACGCTGATGCTTCTTCTTTTTCTTTGGTATCATGGCGTTCGCACATTTTGTTTGTTCATGCCGCTACCTACTGTGTGGGAGTGTGTAGTCGATCACATTACATTTTGTGATACAAAAATAAAAAGGACCACCAACTAACCCTACTCTGAGTGTACTAAACATTACGAACACCTTCATAATATTGAGTTGCAACCCCTGTTGCCCTCAGAACAGCCTCAATTCGTCGGGGTATGGACTCTACAAGGTGTCAAAAGTGTGGTCCTCTGTAGCGCAATTGGTAGAGCATGGCGCTTGTAACACCAGGGTAGTGGGTTCGATCCCCGGGACCACCCATACGTAAAAATGTATGCACACATGACTGTAAGTCGCTTTGGATAAAAGCGTCTGCTAAATGGCTTATTATTTATTATTTAAAAGCATTCCACAGGGATGCTGGCCCATGTTGATGTCCAATGCTTCCTTCCCACAGCTTTCAAATTGGCTGGATGTCCTTTGGGTGGTGGACCATTCGTGATACACATGGGAAACTGTTGAGTGTGAAAAGCCCAGCAACGTTGCAGTTCTTGAAACATTCAAACTGGTGTGCCTGGCATCTACTACCATACCCCGCACTTAAATATTCTGTCTTGCCCATTCACCCTCTGAATGGTACACAAACAATCAATGTCTCAATGGTCTCAAGACTTAAAAATCCTTCTTTAACCTGTCTTCTCCCCTTCATCTACACTGAGTGAAGTGGATTTAACAAGTGACATTAATAAGGGATCATATCTTTCACCTGGTCAGTCTATGTCATGGAAAGAGCAGGTGTTTTGTACACTGTCTATACCACTATTTCCTAAAAATGATAAAAACACCACCCCATTACACTACTAATGACCGTAACTGATCTTATACCAGGCCAACGGCCTGGGAGGACAGGACTCTTTCGTTCCACACACCTTGTAATTATTTTGCAGTAAACCCTCGTACACCCAAATACTTCTCTGCGGCTGCCACCACATCTATTTTCTGTGATTTCCGTTCTATTTTTGCGGTACAGTTGATAACCATGGCAAGAAGAAGCAAACCTTACCGAAGCAGAAATTCGTATCACTTTGTATTGCCCAAGGCCTAGTACTCACCTTTGACCTATCCTCTACTCCAGCGTTTCCCAAACTCGGTCCTCGGGACCCCAAGGGGTGCACGATTTGGTATTTGCCCTAACACCTACACAGCTGATTTGAAATTCTAAAGGCTTGACGATTAGTTGATTGTTTGAATCAGCTGTGTAGTGCTAGGGAAAAACCAACAAAACCCTGCTCTACTCTTCACAGCCTCAGCATATGACACCTTCTGTTCTACTCTGACCCTGGCAGCCTCAACCTGTCTCTCTCACACTGGGCACTTCTGATCCCCAGCAACATGGGCACCCCGACAATTTACAGTTTTTTCCACTGATACTACACATTTTTTGTCCCATGCTCTCCTGCACACTTCTCACATCTCGGAACCTCCTTCCTACACACTGCTGCAACATGACCATAAGCTTGGCATCTGAAACACTTTAATGGGTTCGGCACAAAAGCTCTCACAGGATAACTGACATATCCTAACATGACTTTGTCAGGTAGGCTGCTTCAAAACTCAATGACAGACAGTGTCTTCTCAGTTTTACCACACTCGCCACACTGATTAGGGACAGGTGTGTGTATTTAAAGCTGGAGGGGAATTGGACAGGGAATGGTGCTTGGTGATAGGAAGAGGGGGACTGTCAGTCAGGGTAGGGGAAATTTGACAACCGTTATGAGGACAAATTTATTTGTAAAAAGTGTATTGAGCTAGCAATCAATACATTTTCATTTTGGGGTTGTGGACTATACAGTTAATCTATTTTGTTTATTATTTCTAATTATTTTGTGCACATTTGTTTGGAGCTCTCTTGGCTGTTTGTGTGAGATGTAACTCCTCTGTTGTTTTAGGTGAGTCAGTGGTATGAGCTGGTGGTTTTCACGGCCAGTATGGAAATATATGGCTCAGCCGTGTCTGACAAGCTAGACAGGGACATCCTGAAACGAAGATACTACAGACAGGTAAACAAACCCACTCACTGGTTCACTTCAGCTCTGTGCAGTTATGCACCCTGCTCAGTCTTACACTCTGAGGGCTGGTTTCCCGGATACAGATTATGCCTCATCCTACCCTAAAAAGCACTTTCAATGAAAATTCTGAATGTCTCTGTCATTATTTAGAGGTTCTCTCTATGTACAGTTAGACTTATCACTCTTTTGCAACATATAAAACTCAAGTTTATTACTCTTTTTTTTTCTCTATCTAGCACTGTACATTGGATCTGGGTAGTTATATTAAAGATCTTTCTGTGGTGCACAACGATCTATCTAGCGTAGTCATCCTGGACAACTCGCCTGGAGCCTACCGCAGCCACCCTGGTAAGGAGCTGTTACCATGTTATAATGACTACATGTTAGGCTTGGGCAATAAACTGTTTATACCGTATACCAGGGTATTTCCAAATACCAATGGTATGATTTTCAATAAAATTAAGAAAAAAAGTAACTCGGGGGGCTACACCACTGCCTATAACGATACGTTAAGTGTAACTGTAAGAAATCGAAGATGTGTCAAATAAATTATATCCAGCTCAGGGCTCCAGCTTTGCATTTCGTTTGCAATGTGGCTAGTTGTCAAGATCAAGCTTTTTGGTTACAGCAGTCATTCTAGCCTGAGTACCAGTCTCTTTAGCTAACATTCCACTCCTGCCACTCCTTGTCATTGCTAAAGAGACTGGCCTTTCTGCCATCTTCATATATGAACATTCCATAATTAATGAGCTCGAGGAGAACAGAGGAGTTCATCCTGACTCGATAACCCTCACAGCTATCCTCTAATCACAACAATTATCAAAATATTGGAACTCTATCACTTTTTTCTCTCCACAGAACACATTGGTATCCGGTTGTTAAGCAACCATTTTTTGTTTGTCCAGACGAAACCAGACCATCAAAATAAACGCCAGTCTCTTTGGCAATGACATGGAGTGGCAAGGAGTTGAACGTTAGCTAAAAAGACTGGTACCCAGACTAGAGACATTAAATCCCTTCCTGGATCAAGATCCCTGTTGCCTAAATTGTTTTGTGCGTCCCCCCAATTTTCTATTAATTTTCTATAGCGCCCCTTGTGTGCACTTCCGGTAACACTGTATACCCCGGTATGGTACAGAAACGGTATGATAATCTGGATACCGCCCAACCCTACTACATGTACAGGTAACTGTCAAAATGAAGGAAACACTTGAGTAAATGAGGGATACAAAGTATATTGAAAGAAGGTGCTTCCACACAGGTGTGGTTCCTGAGTTAAAGGAACGATTTACCCATTTTGAATGTTATACTGTTTTTGTGCATCTCTGAGCGATGTTCCATTGATTCCCGGGGTTATTTCATGTTTTAATGTGTATCTGAGCTATTGCTGTTCAAGCAGGCAGAAATTCAGCCGGTATGACGTAGCATTGCGTTTAATCCGCTCTCACTACACTGGAAGTTAATAGGAAGACTTTTAGGTCGCGAAAATGTCAGATTTTCTGGCCGATACTGGCCGATGTCATAACGCGGGAAGTTGTCTTCTCTCGAATGAGCCATTGATCATATTTTTGCAATATTCCTACCTCGAAATGTGTAATTTAAGAGAGTCCACCACATTTCTCCTATTTGTCTGCCTCTTCAATCCAGAGTGCATTGCATGGTGCCGTTGCGAATGTCAGACTCCACTCTGCGAGGCACATCTATCTGCAGGTTCAACATGGTGAGATTGTAGACTCTGATAGTGCAGTTTGTTTAGGTGATTTTACAGCTAATTAGCTACTTCACAGGCTGATATTGACTTTGGTATTATTGTGTGTGTAGCTGCGTTTGCTTGCTGCCCAGCCAGTCCATAGAGAGCATTGCATTGTGGGTTTTGTAGTCGACTTGAACTGCAACAAATTTCCACAACAATTTTCACGTTGCTGTCAACCTTATTATAACGACAAAATGTGTTCACAAAAAATATTCTTCTAACAAATAAAAAAAAAAACTGTAAATTATAGGAATGATTGGTTTTGGGTGGATTTTTCCATTAATTAAGCTTAGGGTAAAGTCCTGCATCGGATCGGATACCTACAGTTCCCCGCGGATGACCTGCGGGTGGAACGAAAACATTTCAACCCGCGGGTCGGCTTGCGGTTCAGAACAAATATATTGCGGGTCGGAACGTTTTAAATCAAGATAAAACGTTTTACAAATCCAGGAGCTTGTATTGCATAGTAGCCTACGCCTAGATACAGACATAGTAGCCTACGCCTAGATACACAGCCTGCAAAAAGCAGGTATTTGTTTACGATAATTCAGTTAATTATTACAGTAATTCAGGCTTTCGTTCAGACCATTTGCAGGCAAAAAGTTTTAACCTGTGCGGCTGGTAAAACTTTGAGGATAAATGTAGGCTATTTTTGCAGCCCATAGCCTATTCGATTCTCTAAATTATCTATTTAAGTTTCAATTAAAATATTTATTTGATGATCTAAGCAATATTGAATGTAAAGGTTTTCTTATGTTGGCTATAGGCTTTCATTAGGTAAGAAGGATCATTAGAAAGCTCTTTTTTTTTTCAAAGCGATTTGAGTTGATAATTTGCCGCATCGTATTAATTCATGGCAGGGTTTCCTTTTGTCCAAATGTTGGATAGACATGCAGACAAATTAATTCAGGCAGGGAAGGGGAATAGCCTAATAGCCTGGAGTCATAAAAACAATTAAATAAATTGATGTTATTTGGCGGGTCACGGATCGGCTCTCGGAACAATTCTATGCGGGTGGGTCAGGTTGGAGAGAAATTTTCCCTGATGTCGGGTATTGGGTGGGGCTCGGAATTGATGTGGCCGGCGCGGGGCGGGTGCAGCTCAAAAAAACTGACCCATGCAGGACTCTAGCATAAGGTCATGTATGACAATGCCCAGTTACCCATCATTTTGGATACCATAGCTAGAAGAAGAGATCTCAGTGACTTTGAAAGAGTGGTGTCAAAGGAGCATAGGGGGTTTAAATGGTGTGTGCCTCAGTCACCAGATCTCAACCCAACTGAACATGTGTGGGAGATTCTGGAGCAGCTATGGAGCGATGTCAGTGCCAACAGAAATTGCATTTGAATTCCATCATTTTGAATATGTATTAGGATATTGAATTTGAATTCAATATTTTAGAATTTGTAATGCACATTGAATCATTGAATTCATAAATTGAACTTGTATTTCATGATTTGAAACTGAATTGAATGAATATTGCATTGTTTTAAAATTTATTTCAATTTAATTTAATATTCAAACAGATATTTGTTTCGTTTCAATATGGTATATATTGCATTCATTGTCTGTATCAAGATTACAAACTATCATTTAAGGTTTATCAAAGTTTCATACAGTGGGGAGAACAAGTATTTGATACACTGCCGATTTTGCAGGTTTTCCTACTTACATAGCATGTAGAGGTCTGTAATTTTTTATCATATGTACACTTCAACTGTGAGAGACGGAATCTAAAACAAAAATCCAGAAAATCACATTGTATGATTTTAAAGTAATTAATTTGCATTTGATTGCATGACATAAGTATTTGATACATCAGAAAAGCAGAACTTAATATTTGGTACAGAAACCTTTGTTTGCAATTACAGAGATCATACGTTTCCTGTAGGTCTTGACCAGGTTTGCACACACTGCATTAGGGATTTTGGCCCACTCCTCCATACAGACCTTCTCCAGATCCTTCAGGTTTCGGGGCTGTCACTGGGCAATACGGACTTTCAGCTCCCTCCAAAGATTTTCTATTGGGTTCAGGTCTGGAGACTGGCTAGGCCACTCCAGGACCTTGAGATGCTTCTTACGGAGCCACTCCTTAGTTGCCCTGGCTGTGTGTTTCGGGTCGTTGTCATGCTGGAAGACCCAGCCACGACCCATCTTCAATGCACTTACTGAGGGAAGGAGGTTGTTGGCCAAGATCTCGCGATACATGGCCCCATCCATCCTCCCCTCAATACGGTGCAGTCGTCCTCTCCCCTTTGCAGAAAAGCATCCCCAAAGAATGATGTTTCCACCTCCATGCTTCCCGGTTGGGATGGTGTTCTTGGGGTTGTACTCATCCTTCTTCTTCCTCCAAACACAGCGAGTGGAGTTTAGACCAAAAAGCTCTATTTTTGTCTCATCAGACCACATTACCTTCTCCCATTCCTCCTCTGGATCATCCAGATGGTCATTGGCAAACTTCAGACGGGCCTGGACATGCGCTGGCTTGAGCAGGGGGACCTTGTGTGCGCTGCAGGATTTTAATCCATGACGGCGTAGTGTGTTACTAATGGTTTTCTTTGAGACTGTGGTCCCAGCTCTCTTCAGCTCTCTTCAGGTCATTGACCAGGTCCTGCCGTGTAGTTCTGGGCTGATCCCTCACCTTCCTCATGATCATTGATGCCCCACGAGGTGAGATCTTGCATGGAGCCCCAGACCGAGGGTGATTGACCGTCATCTTGAACTTCTTCCATTTTCTAATAATTGCACCAACAGTTGTTGCCTTCTCACCAAGCTGCTTGCCTATTGTCCTGTAGCCCATCCCAGCTTTGTGCAGGTATACAATTTTATCCCTGTCCTTACACAGCTCTCTGGTCTTGGCCATTGTGGAGAGGTTGGAGTCTGTTTGATTGAGTGTGTGGACAGGTGTCTTTTATACAGGTAACGAGTTCAAACAGGTGCAGTTAATACAGGTAATGAGTGGAGAACAGGAGGGCTTCTTAAAGAAAAACTAATAGGTCTGTGAGAGCCGGAATTCTTACTGGTTGGTAGGTGATCAAATACTTATGTCATGCAATAAAATGCAAATTAATTACTTAAAAATCATACAATGTGATTTTCTGGATTTTTGTTTTAGATTACGTCTCTCACTGTTGAAGTGTACCTATGATAAAAATTACAGACCTCTACATGCTTTGTAAGTAGGAAAACCTGCAAAATCGGCAGTGTATCAAATACTTGTTCTCCCCACTGTATGTTCAACCTCTCAGATGCATTCAGATTCAGTTCTCTAAATTCAGATTTAAAACCAGAGACAACATCCTGGTACTTTGGCAGCCAGGAAAGGTAGAGGAGAACGGATCAAATCAAACGCTCTCTGTGGTAAACAGAAGCTTCTGGCGGTTTCTGAAGCCAATATGGCATGTTGAATTTATTTTCTTCCTATGAATTTGGATCTAGCGTTTGAACAGTTTTGGCTATAAGCTATTATTTGACTTAGAGATCACGGCATCAATATAACTGCCTGGGTTCGAAATCAGGCCTAATGCACAACACTTTCAGTGGCAAGCAGAAGGATCTGTGCACCCCATTTAATGAGTGCAACAGAGGTGGTTTGGTGATCCATGCATGTGATGAGCAACCTTGCCTGAGACCTGAAGAGATGTGTTAGTTTGACTAATGAGGTTCTTACCCAGGTCTCCTGTGTGCCAGACAATGCAACTTTTCAGGTCTCAGACAAGTTACTCATCACGCGAGCGTGGTCACCGAACCACCTGTGGTTACACTTCACCCCCCTTTGACCACCTCCTTGAAGAGACCCATCCAAGTCACAGGACCAATGCCTAGGCTTTATATCAGCCATCTAACAGTCACAGTACCCTTATAATGACTACCCTTACCAGAGACTTGAAACTAACACATCTAACATGTCAAACTAATACGTCTTCAGGTTGCTCATCACAAGCATGTATCACCAAACCACAGTGTTTTGATGAGTAACCTTGCTGGATCTTGAAGTCTTGTATTAGTGTAGCAGATGGGGATCTGTGGAACTCACTCCTCAGAATGAAGGGTCGCCCCTTGCGCAATTGAAAAAAGTCTTTTTTAAGAGCACGATGGGTTGGAATGCTTCAGGAGGGCGATCATGTGTGTGTGTGAGGCAGAAGTCCTGAGTTTGATCTTGGTACTGTATGAGCTGAGTCAGGGGGAAGTGGTACTCGTTAAGCAAGAAGCAGGTTGTCCTTTGCATGAACTTCCTGAACTTATCCCTATAGGCTTTAGCTAAGTGGGCTAACATAGTCTTGTGACATGTAGGAGACCTGGTTCAAACCCAGTCAGTCACAAGAGCAAGATTAAATAGGGAGTGGAAAGGCTATCCTTAGAAGGGCTATGACAGGGCTATTCAACTATATTCTTATGGGGGCAAATTGTGACACTCTTCTAATGTGTTCTGCGCAGCCTGTGATCATAATAAAGAGTAACATCCATGTTCCAGAGAGTCTTAGCTTTCAGGAATGGGGTCATAATAGTTTATAGCCAAAACGGTTCAAACGCTAGAGCCAAATTCATAGGAAGAAAATAAATTCAACATACCACATTGGCTTCAGAAACTGCCAGAAGCTTCAGTTTTACCACAGAGAGCGTTTGATCTGTTCATCTCTACCCTTCCTGGCTGGCAAAGTACCAGGATGTTATCTCTGGTTGAATCTGAATTTAGAGAACTGAATTTGAAAACTGAATCTGAGTGCATCTGAGAAGTTGAATAGGCTATATGAAACTAAAACTTGAAATTATAGTTTAAACTTGATACAGAGACAATGAATGCAATATCTACCATATTGAAACTGAATATGTAAATACTGGATTAGAATATTCAAATAATTGAATTTTAAGACTTAATGCAATATTCATTCAATTCGGTTTCAAATCATGAAATACAAGTTCAATTTATAAATTCAATGATTCAAAATCAAATGTTATGTCACATGCTTCGTAAACAACAGGTGTGGACTAACAGTGAAATGCATATTTATGCAGAGAGAAAGAAAATAGAGAAATAATAGAAAAGTAGAACACGTAATAATTAAAGTAATTGATTCACAATGAGTAACGATAACTTGGCTATATACAAGGGGTACCAGTACCGAGTCGATGTGCAGGGGTACAAGGTAATTGAGGTAGATATTCAATATCCAAAATGGGATTCAAATATAATTTCTGTTGGCACTGAAATCGCTCCATAAGCGGCGCCTGAGACGGCGTTTTCCACCACCATAAACAAAACACCAAATGATGGAATTTCTCGTGGAAGAATGGTGTCACATCCATCCAATAGAGTTCCAGACACTTGTAGAATCTATGCCAAGGTACATTGAAGCTGTTCTGGTGGCTCGTGGTGGCCCAACGCCCTATTAAGACACTTCATGTTGGTGTTGCCTTTATTTTGTCAGTTACCTGTACAACTCACACAGGATTATATGTAAAGTGTATTTGGCTATTTATTATTTCAAACTATGTTTAGGTAGATGCCAAGTGCCATTTTCATTGGATTGATCTTACACAAAAGGGGCTATTGGGTTCTAACAGTTCTGTCATCATGGATCTGCCCTGTATCTGTACCCTCTTGTCAAACATTTGTGTGTTCACCTCACAGACAATGCAATACCCATCAAATCGTGGTTCAGCGACCCAAGCGACACAGCTCTACTTAACCTGCTACCCATGCTAGACGCACTTAGGTATGTCTCAAAGATGTTACACCTGTGATGAGCTGCCAAGATGAGTGATACCTCTCATCATAACTCATGAGTATGTTGATTTTCCATAGTAATGTTTGTTTCTCTTTCTATTCCCCTCTGTTTGTCTTCCTCTCAATCTCAGGTTCACCTCAGATGTCCGATCTGTCCTCAGTCGAAACCTCCATCAGCATCGGCTATGGGGATTCATCCATCGGAGCTAGCATCAGCAGCTCCACTGCCTCTCTTTTTAGAACGCCTTATCTCCTGGTTGTTGCACGACCCCTTCCTCTGCTCTGCCCACATCTCCATGGTGTGACCCTTTTTAAGAAGAGGGAGGACCAAGACTGGGGGCCACAAATACAGAGGTGGGCGCTACGTATAAGGAAAAGTGGAGAGGGCCAGCTTTCTTTTTCCTGAATGGAAACTCTTGCCTTAGTCCTTGGATTCTGGGAATTCAAGTATGCTTGCATTAGTTACATTTTCTTTTTTTTAGATGAAATATTAAGTATTTTTAACTATTGACTAAGGAAATACTGATGAAATGAGACTAAAGAAACCAGTCCTTCCTTATTTCCCATCCCATCTTATTATCGTTTATGCCCCTTGAACGCAACTCTCTCCACTACTATACCCAGTCTATCATTCTTTCTCAACATTTCTGTAAATATTTTGCTTTTATCATCTACCTTCTCAGGTAACTGTCATTTTAATAGTTTGGTTCTGGAGTTAAGTTAAGATTAAGGAACAACTAATAGATAACTGATCAACAAGCCTAAATAGAACTGAAGATTTACTCAGTGGTTAGGGATGGACTGGGTCGGGCCAGGTTGGCAATATCTTTCAATTATTGGGATGTGTGGATTTTTACAAAAGGGTTGAACAGGGTGATATGAAGTAATTTTTGAGTTATTTCTCCCTTGTTGAGAAAATATGTTTTACTCTAAAATAATTTGTTCTATTCAGAGATTTACAAAAATAACTGAAAATTACTTGAATGTTGTTTAGTTGAAAGAGATGTAAGATTGTTAACGTACTTCTCCATCCACAGAGCAAAGATGGGTTTTCTTTTTGATTATTCAACAAGCTTTCTATTCATGAGTGTGTGTTCTTCCTTGGACTTTTTAAAGCCTGATTTATACCCATTCACTTTCAACCATGTACACATTATCACATGTACTTTAATGTAACCCCAACATGCCTGCCCATTGAACAATGTGTTGGTCAAAATCACGTCTATCAGTGTTTCCAATAAAATGCTAGGCATCATACTCCTCTTTTACTGACTTTTAAATCATGATCGTCTCATGTAGATTATTCTATAACTACTTCTATTTTGTGAGCTTAACTCACTTCATTCCATGGTGAATCTCTGAAACTAAATTCAGAGCAATGTTTTGAAAAACATTGGCAGACATGGATCACACACAGGTGTGTTTGACACAATTGATTATTGTACATTTATTCATTCTTTAATGGACAGTATTTTCCTGTAAGTGACTACCTGTACAATAATACAGGTCACTGGACCAAAGGTTCTCTGGTCCAACAGGGGCGGTCGTCACTAG
This sequence comes from Coregonus clupeaformis, assembly GCF_020615455.1. Lineage (NCBI taxonomy): Eukaryota > Metazoa > Chordata > Actinopteri > Salmoniformes > Salmonidae > Coregonus > Coregonus clupeaformis. The sequence goes on along the minus strand of NC_059204.1, from coordinate 49,044,134 downwards.
TTAACCCAAACACAAAGTCAAAATTATGGCTAAACCCTGCAATTTATCTTAACATTTTATGTTAAACCAAACCACACTGCTAACCTTATACCTAACCTTAAATTAACACCAAAAAGCTAATTTGTTAGCCAATTTTGACTTTGCTTGTGGAATCTGACTTATCTAGTGGAAACCCTGGAGCATGAGGTTTACATTGCAGCGTAACCTTCCGTGGTTGGTTTCGGGTTTATGTCTAGGTTGAAGATTGGAATCGGAAATGTGTTGTTCTGACTATGCTCTTCAAGAGGTGATGATATTAAAACAAAATACTTAACATTTCTTGAACAATCCCTTAAACGGCACGTAGTTGTCAATGGTTTTAGTGGAGCTGGGGTTCTTCTTGCCCCCCAGCAGTCAAATCGAATGCTCTGCACCGTATTGTGACGTTTTATTGATAACAACCTAGCTATAGAGCCCCACAGTGGAGGTGTCATAATACCCATTAAACCTAGCGGTCAAACGGAAATGGTTGCAATCGTTTTCCCACCATTTTTCCCATAGGGAATTTTAGAAACACTTAAAATAAAGGCTGTGTTTCGTGTAGGCTTACCCTGGCGTGACGTTTTGATAACCATGTAAATCTCTCTCGGACAAGGTGATTTATCAATATATTCGGCTCTATTTACTCATATTCGAAAATGCTAGGTAGCATCAAAGTAGATATCATGCAAGACTACAAATCTCTGAAAGCTCCTGCACGTCATCTAGCTGCCACCTTTGCTAACAGGTATTGAGTAAATGTAATACTTGCACAAGACAGTTCACAGAATTGTCCATTTTAAATACATTTAGCCAATTTATTCATTACTAAATTTAGCTAACACATAGTTAATCCAGAGATTCTTACCTTTGCCGTGATTTGGCAGTCTCGTTCAGATCATGGCATTTGTAGTTCTTTATGATAGCCACATCAGCAGCTAATTAGCATTTCATTTTTGGGGAGTAAATACAGTCGAATATATTGATATGTCACCTTGTCCTAGAGAGATTTGCATGGTTATCAAAACGTCACGCCAGGGTAAGCCTACATGAGAAACAGACCTTATTTTAAGTGTTTCTAAATCCCCTATGGGAAAAATGTATGGTGGAAAAACGATTGGAACCATTTCCTTGTTTGACCGCAAGGTTTTATGGGTATTATGACTCATACTGTGGACAATTGCAGAACTTAATTACAATACACGTAGGTGTTTTGTAACTGATGTCTCTTTCCATTCATCAAATTGCGGGTGCACAGTACACTCTTGGGGTTTGGATGCTGAAATTATTTTGTGAGTGAACGAATGTGCGAGGCTAGCCTACAGGAGCTCATTTGTTAAGTGATTTGTTTGACAATCAGATGAAAACATGACTGGTTGTGTTTATGCCACGCTAAAAGGCAAAGGTGGCGTGTCCATAAGGCTAGGAAAACTACGCTTTCCCTAAAGTAAATTTAATTAAATTGCCAAAATTACATAGGCCTAGCATAATTACCTTACTCTTGTCTATACAGAAAAACAAACAAAAAAACATTCAAAATAGGCTACTACAGCAGAAAGCATGATTTGGCCACAGACAATCGTTAGCTTCTTAAATATTATAGCCTACAGTGGGAAGGGCAACTGTCAGTGAAAAGCAGAGACCCAAACAGGCAAATTGCAATATTCAAAAATACATTCGCGGAAAAACTGTTTGGAAAGCAAATGGCTATTGCTGTAAATAGATGACAATGAAAAGACTCCAATCTGTCTTTTACACAAAAGTATTAACTTAATTGAGCGGACAGTAGCCTATCTTATTGGGGCCACCAGAGAACAAATGCCATATCCCCGGTGAGTGTGCATATTCACTGTCTTTATCATTGTCAGTGCCACTTTTGTTTGTTTTTGGACAATCATTTCCTCCTCCAGATTAGATGGAAGTCATTGTATTTGTGTCTCCCCTTTTCGTAGGCCGACTATATGGATCAGACAACATAGTTTTTATTGATCTGTTTGTCAGTGTCAGCAGAGTAGGCTACCCTGTAATTTTTGTTGTATATTTAAAAAAAATGCGTGGGCGCACTTGGGTGTCCCGTGCCGGTAAGTAATTACATCTACTGGCACCCCTGGATAACGCTGAGTTTTAATTGCATGTATCTATCGTTTTGAGCCACGGATTTGCAGATTGACCGACAGGTTAACACTTTTTGGCTTGGCTAGTTAGCGTTTGTTTGAAAAATGTATCTGGACACAGTGCCATCTTTTTTGGTTTACCTGGCTGCCAATTCCTGATCTTTTGAGAACATAATTTGAGGAGTCGCCTGAAGCATGAGAGGAATGGGAGATAGAGGAATAGTGCTGAAGCAGAGGGCTCATAGAGAGGACGACGCTAATATTCTGCATTTTGTGTGGGGAGCTTTCTGGCGCCCAGAGCTGCTGATGCATCACCCAAGTGGGTGCTACACAGAGTGGAAGAGAAGGCCAGTGGCTATAAGACTCAGGCTGGTTCCCAGACTTGCCCTCTACAAGATCACCTGCAGACTCCATCACCATAATCTACCACCCTGAGAGGATACATTTTTCAAAGACTTTGCCTTTTGCTGCTTTCGCGTGCTAGTCGGAACTAGGAAACTAGTACATTTCCGACATGCTAACTGGTTGTAGTTATATACGTGGCGCATTCAACGAATCAGCATGTCGGAAATGTCCAAGTTTCCTAGTTCCGACTAGCATGTGAACTCGGCATCTATTGGTTGACCTGTCATGATATATTGCTTGTTTGTTTAGCTTTTGAAGCGCTTTTAGATTTATTAAAAACGCTATATAAATGTAATACATTATTATTTACGAGTTCCCCGTTTTTTGAACGCGGCATCAATCCCATCTTTAATTTAGGGTATAGATACGTCATTGTTCTATCTCTCCGCGTCAAAACATGAAACGTCACCAAATTAGCATTAGCAACAAGGTTATCAGTTTTTATAGAATTACATCATTTTGCAGTCATACAGAGGGCAGGCATAGGCTAGCTTGAACTATCATCAAAACTTAGGGTTTGGAGGAATCTTAAACCGTGACAATGAAATTCATGTATAAAGAGGAGCACCCATTTGAGAAGAGAAGATCGGAGGGGGAAAAAATCAGGAAGAAGTACCCAGATAGAGTGCCAGTGAGTTGCCGCTAACTAGCTAGCCAATGCTTGCGAAATGCTTACCGGTTAGCTTGTCGGCTGTAACCCACACAAAACACAATAATAAAGAGAGGATCTTAAGGACATTGACAGTAATAGTACTAGCTACAACCTTAACATCTATGGTTACATCTTTGGAAATAGTTTTCCAATTAATTGGTCACAGATTGTTTTGGATGAACGTTTTACACTGTCATTCTAGCCAGCTAGCTAACTAGTTGTTAGCTATTTTGCTAAATTGACACATCTTTTGACACTATATATATATTTCAACGTATTGCTTTGAGAATTGGTAAGCATTTCATCAATGCATTTTTGGTCATCTTACTAGCTGGGACATTTATTATATTTGCAGGTGATAGTGGAGAAAGCCCCCAAAGCCAGAATAGGTGATTTGGACAAGAAGAAATATCTTGTACCCTCTGATCTTACAGGTGAGATACAGGACATGTATCGAATTGTGTTGCGTCTATTTCCACATTTTGATCTGAATTTAAAATGACTTATTTTCTTATTTCTTAAGTGGGACAGTTCTACTTCCTGATCCGGAAGAGGATTCACCTGCGGGCAGAGGATGCCCTTTTCTTCTTTGTCAACAATGTCATTCCTCCCACCTCAGCCACCATGGGACTCCTTTACCAGGTACTGAGTCTATTTATCCAGGCAGGGCATCATTTTTTATTCCCTCCTATACATTATGCATGGTGTTGTGGTATTTCCTCCTGATTAATCAGGAATTCCTGCTTTTCTGACATCATCCTAGATCTTGTATATCCTACTTATCCTGAAATGTTCCTTGATTCAAACACTTCTGTTTGGCTGTCTCAAACACATTCCTGGTTAACTGAATGTTGAATCTCTGTGTAATAGGAACACCACGAAGAGGACTTCTTTCTGTACATAGCCTACAGTGATGAGAGTGTCTACGGAGACAGCCAAACAGAAGTCTAGCTAACCACCTTTCAGCACATCTGCAGCCTGATTGACTCTGCATCGTCACAAAGACAAACAAATAAAAGCAATTTAGTTGCCACCAGATGAATATTTAATGCACTTTCAAACCCTCTTGCCCCATTAAAGCTAAAATCCTTAATTGAAACAATAACAAAGTGGAAATTAAGAAATGTAACCACTCTCAAATTCATCGACCAAGCTATGGATGGAAGGACTGACCATCCATGATATCAAAATGATAGTTAACCATGTTTTGAGGCTATACAGTGTTTGTTTACATTTACATTGTTTACAAACATTGGAGTAAAACAAGCTTCTATTTTGGGTTTTGATGGGGTACAACAGTTGAACTAAGCTCATGGGGCAAAGTTATATTTTTCAAGAATCAATGGGTGTATATATAATTAATTTATAAGTCCAAAAATGGATGTAGCAACTAAGGATTCTAGCTTTAACATTCAGACTACCAAATCTCCCTCATGTAATCAAGGCTCCATCTGTCATAGTCATGTCCTGTCATAGTTGTTATCCACAGCACATTTCTATGTTTGATCGCTTCACCTTCCAAATGGCTTAGGGATAGTTTCCTGGACACAGTTTAATTCTTGTCCAGGACTAAAAAGTACTTTTCCATAGATATTCTCCATTGAACATGTGTTTTAGTCTAGGAATAGGCTTAGTCTATGTCTGAGAAACAGACCCTTAATCAACCCGATTACTCTGTCGCTAGCAATCATCTTTTTTTGTTTACTTGAAAGATTAGATTTTAGACCTATGTATTTATGTATACAGTATGCATTGATATTGCACCCAAACATTTTAGTGGACAGTTTTGGTGATTCATCTTACTGTAGTTGCATAGACCAAATGAAGGATATTTCGGTGATATGAAGGATATGTTAGCCTGAAAGCCAGACCTGTTTCTTTCTCTCCCTGCTTGACCACCACCCTGAGATGACCACCACTCAAGCCATGAACTTTCTAAAGATTGTCCATTTCATGATGTTCTAAATTGTATGCATTTTTGTTTTGCTTTAAAGCGCATTGAGATTCTTTATGTAATGAATAGCACTATAGAAGTTGAATAAATTATTATTAATCTGTGTCCAGGAAACCGGCCCTATATGTTTCTGTTTGCTCAATCTTTGGTCTAGTTCTGCTGTAATCATTTTTACTATGCAGCTGTGAATAATAAAAAATGGAGCAAATTACATGTTCACGTGCAAATAGTTCTTGATTGCCATGATATATCTGTAGTTTTTTTTTAAATGATAAGCTAAGACAGTTGTAGCCTATCAAATGGTAGAAGCCAATGATGTATATAAACTCCCCAGTAGGAGCAGTAAAATGTATGAATTAAGTTAAGAACGTTTTCAAACTCATGGGTACACTCGCAATGGCTGCCTGGTAGTCTGACGCAATAATTTCCATGGTATTTTGGAATGTTCCATCAACTGATGCTGGATTGACATGGTAATGTAGAATTGTCATTAAAATGATGCTAACTGATGTGGCTCATGCAATGGAATGTATTTTTTGTAATGTCAGTTGAGTTGACTCAACAAATCACAGCACAGATTGAAGAGTACACTTCTTGGTTATACTCTAGGTTGTCATCTTCAACCTAGCTTTTACTACCTGGCATGGGTACACTCAAAATGGCTGCCAGTCCACCCCTTATGCCATCATTGACTTGAATGGAGATGCCCATTCAATTCATTCTATTTATATGGAGTAGAATGTAATAGCTAAACAAACAGCAACCAGGCTAGGAGCAGTCCTCCATTGGAATGAATGGAATTCTACACATTTCATTTAAATTAAAGGACAAAATTAATTGTATTTAAGTAGTATTATGTTGTTGTGGGAACAGTAACATTAGTAATCTCTAAAAATTCTACTTTAAGGAACTTTTAAAATATATTCTTAATTGTTTTTATGTTTAGCTCACTGTTTATATAATACAAGTAGTTAAAAGTATGTATTAATGTGTCTGTAATAGAATTAACGTGGCAAAAACGAACGTAAACATTAATAAATGCATTCCTATATCCGGGTTAGCTGACAATGTCACGAAAACGATGTGCGCTTAAATGGTGACAGAAAAAAAAAACAGGCTTTCGTGAACTAACACTCCTTTTCCCCATTTCTAGCTCTGACATTGCTGATAGCTACTTTATTGAGGAAACATGTAGCTACTTACTATGACTTTGATATGTGGTTGGCCCACCTAGCTATCTTAAAATGAATGCTCCAACTGTACGTCACTCTGGGTAAGAGCGTCTGCTAAATCAGTGGTTCTCAACTGGTTTTACTGGGGACCCAAATTTGACAATGACAATTGAGTCGCGACCCAGTATTATGGACTGTTGATGATTACATTTTGTAATGTTGTATTGCAGCTGCCTTCTTGGGCAGGCTTCACTTACAAAATAGACTCTGTCTCAATGGGCTACTATTATGGTATTAAAGAAAGTCATTACACAGCCATATTAACTGAGAAAGCATGTATTATCAGTTCAAGAGAATACGCCATTTAATTAGGCGACAAGTTCAGGAATGGGGTGTAATAAATTATCAGACTCAGAACATGACATCAAAACCAGTCCAATAATGTTAATGAACAGTAACACATACTAGTGTTTAAAATAGAAAAAACAACAATCATTAGGAATCCTTAATCATCAATTACCATGTGATATGATTTGAATGATGCAGCAACACCTGATCAACAGCATCAGGTTTTTGGCCCCCTGCCCCAGTTCCTAGAGAGAAGTGGACTGCGGTGTGAGGGGATGCAGAGGGTCACTTCGTAAGAGACTTTTCCGAACCACTGCTGAGGTGTGGTGGTCTTGCTGGCGCTTTTACAGTTACCAAAGCATCACACAGGTGGGTGCTACATTTCATACTGGACGATCCGGTTACGGAGGAGGAGTTATGACAATCAAAAACGACGAGGAGCTCCGTGGCCTGTCTGTCAGATGTCTGACTCTACCACAGGAGGTTGGTGGCACCTTAATTGGGGAGGATGGGCTCGTGGTAATGGCTGAAGCGGGATAGGTGGAATGGTGTCAAATACATCAAACCATGTGTTTGATGCCATTACATTTGCGCAGTTCCAACTATTATTGTGAGCCTTCCTCCCCTTATTTTTATTTTATACATTTGCAAAATGTTTTAAAAACCTATTTTTGCTTTGTCATTATGGGGTATTGTGTGTAGATTACTGAGGATTTAAAAATAATCAATTTTAGAATAAGGCTGTAACATAACAAAATGTGGAAAAAGTCAAGGGGTCTGAATACTTTACGAAGGCACTGTATGTTTCAGTAAGGTTGGCTTCTTAGCGTTCATAGCAATGGTTATCAACTGTACTGCAGAGATGGAACATAAGTCACAGAAAATTGATGTTGTGGTGGCATCTGCAGAGAAGTACTTGGGGGTATGAAATTTGACTTCAAAAGAGTTACAAAGTGAGTTGAGTGGTAGTGTCCCGTCCTCTCAGGTCATTGGCCTTGGGAAGGATCAGATAGGGTTAAAGTAGTGGAATAACCTGGTGGGTTTTAATGAGTGTAGGGTTAGTTGGTAGGATAATGAAAAAACGATTTTTATTGAATTTTTCCCGTTTCCCGTTTTCGCATTTTGTATCATAACGTGTAATGGATTTATACTATAGCTCAATTGGGGGCGGTAATGCAACATATTGGATGCCAACCGCCGTTAAACTCCACAGAAGAAGAAGTGGAAGTATTATTATTATTATTATTATTTCTGGCTGTCGTAAATACAGTAAGTGTCAAATTTCCTCTGCTTTTTTGTTGTTGTTGATTTTGGCAACATTCATAAACTCGCTAACGTCACACCCAACACTATCAGCTGTAGTGTCAACGTTGGGCTTTTATAATATTTTAACTGCAAACCAGACTAACAAAGACATATTTTCTGGCACGGATAAAAGTGCGTTTTGAGAGGATTCCACACAATTCTATTGCAAGACTGTTAGCTAACTAGATATGAGAGGATGTGTAGTTTAGCTAGCCAACGTTAGCTGGCTAAACTGTAAATTCTTGATGCTAAATCGGGATTTGTTCTGCATATGGGTTTAGCTAGCTAGCTCGCAACAGAGTCAGGCTTCCCGTGTGTGATTTCAAAGTTGACAGATCACTTGGTGACTTTTTGAAATCAATCTAATGTTAGCTAGTTGATGCTAAACTGCTAGTGTGAGATTACCATCGTACAATTAGTCAGCTAGCAAGTCATAGCGTTACACGCTAGCTAGCTAACTTGGCTAGCTATATTAACGGGTTGTTAGCCAGTTAGTAATACAATTAAGCCTTTAGTTTATTCTTGATTATAACGTTAGTTTGACTTTATTATACCCAAATATGGTACCTTATGCCGAGGATGTGATCATTATTTTGTAATATTACGTATTTTTATTGTATAATGTTGCCACAAAACTGTCGAATCATGATCACATCTTCGACATAGGCTACCATATTTAAGTAGCTAGAATCTGCTGCTGACATTTGAGCTAGTCAGTCATATTTTACTGGCTTCAGACATAGCTAGTTAGCTAATTTAATAGATTGTTATAATTTAGATTTACGTTTATGCTGTTGTGATCTACTTATTAGGGACTTTATTACAGTCTGATTGAGTCATGTATTGTTGTTTGATGAATGAAGGACTGTGGTAGGTGATTCTTGGGCTCACTTTCTCTCTGTGTCAATCTGTCTGTTCTTAGCTGGCCCCACCAATCCCTACCATTATGCCTGCTCTACTAGAGAGGCCCAAACTGTCCAATGCCATGGCACGCGCCCTGCACAAGCACATCATGCGCGAGCGAGACCGCAAGAGACAAGGTAAGAAAGAACACTCTCTACCCAATGACACAGGTAACACACTGACCACGTTTACATGAGCACAGTATTCCGGATAGTAGCTCATATCCCACTTAAGGTCTTATTCGGGATACGCTGTTTACATGCACCTTTTGATATCCCTCTCATGAGTTTCCCTGTAATCATGAATAAACAGAATATTCTTAATTTAAGGATATGGGTTAAATGGAATAGTAACTGAAATATGGACACTGACTGTAGGCCTATAACCTTTCACATGTAGCGTAATATAATATGAACTCCTGCAGAATTATGCATTTATTTTAGTGAAATTATAGATTTCTTTCTTTCAGCATCTCTTGATAAAATGTATTGCGTTATCTTTGACACTGTTATGCAAGCAGACAGTATTTCAACCACATAAAATATGCACCCAAGACGAACTGAAGTCTTATCAGAAAAGTGTTAAGTCATTTTCTCAGCTTTTCATTTCCTTAAAACCGGGCAAACTGATGACACTAGACATTTAACACAGGACCAATCTTTCTACTGTTTTGGAGTTATTGCGTTTTCTCTCTGGTCCCTAAACGAAACAGACAACTTTATTGGTGTTAACTAGATTACTAATGCATTCATTCTATCGATGTAATACATTATTCTGGTGATCACTACTTTATTTAGTCTTCTGGGGCAACAAGTTATGACAAACAAATGACCCACCAAATGTTGGAAATTATAATATGGCCTGCCATATTTCGGAAATTATAAGCAGAATTAGAATTGTCTAAATTAGGGGTGAAAGTAGCCAGTAGTAAATTATAGTAAATTAATTATAGTAGGCTAAATTATAATGGAATTATTATGGTGGATTGAACTGCGCAGGTATGCTACTTTTTGAAGTGAATTGTTTGGCAATCAGATGAAAACATCATCACACAACACCCATGATATGCAAAACTCCATATAAAAAACAACAGTAAACGGGGTAAGATGTTTACATGCCACAGTATCCCGTCTTAGATCAGCATAACCCAGGCATCTTATTAGGGCTTCTCATAACCGGGATACAAGCCTTTTCAGGTTATTGTAAACAGGATATGATGTTTATATGCGTCAACTCAAAAACAGAATGCTTGAGTATCCCGAATAATAACAGGATATTGGTGTGCATGTAAACGTGGTCATTGATACCAACTCCTGTCCTGTAACCCCCTCATCCAACCTTGTGTCGCAGAGGAAGAAGAAGTAGACAAAATGATGGAGCAGAAGCAGAAGGAGGAGGAGGAAAGGAAGAGGAAGAAAGAGGTGGAGGAGAGAATGTCTTTAGATGAGACGAAAGAGCAGGTGCGTTATTGAGATTTTTTGAAATTGCCCAGGGCCTGCCTCGCTTTCTATTCCCCTCACTCAACTCCTCTCTCGTTGTCCTCTCTCTGCCTTAGATCATGAAGATGGGGGAGAAGCTACAGGGGCTACAAGAGGAGAAACACCAGCTCTTCCTCCAGTTGAAGAAAGTGCTCCATGAGGAGGAGAAGCGACGGAGGAAAGAACAGAGGTAAAGGCTCTACCGGCTCTTGAATGAACTTTCTGGGGGTCTTACAAAAATCACTTATCCCTAGCCTGGTGGTCCCAGATCTATATGTGCTGTCTTGACAACATCTATGGTTGTTGTTGTTGACATCATACATACAGCGTATACATTTCTGGAACCACCAGGCTAACACATCCCCACATTCCCCAGCAACCTTATTGGCTTTTGATGTGAGATTCAGTCCTAGTTGCTGGTAGATTAGCATTAACGTTGTTACCATCCGCACACATTGTTAATACTGACTGCTAGTGTGTGACTATGGACATGATCTTACTTTCTTTCCCCATTGGTTTCTTGTAGTGACATGACAACCCTGACATCTGCTACTTACCAGCCCAGCATGGCTATCCACTCCCACTCAGGACAACACCTGCTCAGCATGCAAGGTAATTCACACTGATTTTATGTAGCACAAGCTTGATTGTTAATACACACAAACTGTGTATTATCATTCTCTCCATGTCTCCTTCCTCTATATCAATGATCAGCGAGTCAAGTGAGTCACGGCCGGTCTGCTGCTCTTCTTGGAGAACGCAGTAAACAGCTCTTCCAGTCCCCTGTCCTTCCGGTGAGTTTGCAGACTTCTTATACTGAACCAAAATATTAACGCAACGTGTGTTGGTCCCATGTTTCATGAGCTGAAATAAAAGATCCCAGAAATGTTTTGTGCACAAATTAGTTTACATCCCTGTTAGTGAGCGTTTCTCCTTTGCCAAGATAATCCATCCACCTGATAGGTGTGGCATATCAAGAAGCTGATTGAAAAGGATGATCATTACACAGGTGCACCTTGTGCTGGGGACAATAAAGGCCACTCTAAGATGTGCAGCTTTGTTACACAACACAATGCCACAGATGTCTCACGTTTTGAGGGAGTGTGCAATTGGCCTGCTGACTGCAGGAATGTCCACCAGAGCTGTTGCCAGTGAATTGAATGTTAATTTCTCTACCATAAACCGCCTCCAACGCTTTAGAGAATTTGGCAGACCATGTGGAACCCTGCCAGCCCAGGACCTCCACATCCGGCTTCTTCACCTGCGGTATCATCTGAGACCAGCCACCCGGACAGCTGATGAAACTGTTGGTTTGCACAACCAAAGAAGTTCTGCACAAACTGTCATAATCCGTCTCAGGGAAGTTCATCTGCGTGCTCGTCATCCTTACCAGGGTCTTGACCTGACTGCAGGCAGGTTTCGTAACTGACTTCAGTGGGCAAATGCTCACGTTCGCTGGCATGCTGGAGAAGTGTGCTCTTCATGGATGAATCCCGGATTCAACTGTACCGGGCAGATCACAACGTGTATGGCGTCGTGTGGGCGAGCAGGTTCATGATGTCAACGTTGTAAACAGAGTGCCCCATGGAGGCGGTGGGTTTATGATATGGGCAGGGATAAGCTACGGACAACGAACACAATTGCATTTTATCGATGGCAATTTGAATGCACAGAGATACAGTGAGGGAAAAAAGTAGTTGATCCCCTGCTGATTTTGTAAGTTTGCACACTGACAAAGACATGATCAGTCTATACTTTTAATGGTAGGTTTATTTGAACAGTGAGAGACAGAATAACAACAAATAAATCCAGAAAAATGCATGTAAAAAATGTTATAAATTGATTTGCATTTTAATGAGGGAAATAAGGATTTGCCCCTCTGTAAAACATTACTTAGTACTTGGTGGCAAAACCCTTGTTGGCAATCACAGAGGTCAGACATTTCTTGTAGTTGTCCACCAGGTTTGCACACATTTCAGGAGGGATTTTGTTCCACTCCTCTTTGCAGATCTTCTCCAAGTCATTAAGGTTTCGAGGCTGACGTTTGGCAACTCGAACCTTCAGCTCCCTCCACAGATTCTCTATGGGATTAAGGTCTGGAGACTGGCTAGGCCACTCCAGGACCTTAATGTGCTTTTTCTTGAGCCACTCCTTTGTTGCCTTGGCCGTGTGTTTTGGGTCATTGTCATGCTGGAATACCCATCCACGACCCATTTTCAATGCCCTGGCTGAGGGAAGGAGGTTCTCACCCAAGATTTGATGGTACATGACCCCGTCCATCGTCCCTTTGATGCGGTGAAGTTGTCCTGTCCCCTTAGCAGAAAAACACCCCCAAAGCATAATGTTTCCACCTCCATGTTTGATGGTGGGGATGGTGTTCTTGGGGTCATAGGCAGCATTCCTCCTCCTCCAAACACAAACACGGCGAGTTGAGTTGATGCCAAAGAGCTCGATTTTGGTCTCATCTGACCACAACACTTTCACCCAGTTCTCCTCTGAATCATTCAGATGTTCATTGGCAAACTTCAGTCGGCCCTGTATATGTGCTTTCTTGAGCAGGGGGACCTTGCGGGCGCTGCAGGATTTCAGTCCTTCACGGTGTAGTGTGTTACCAATTGTTTTCTTGGTGACTATGGTCCCAGCTGCCTTGAGATCATTGACAAGATCCTCCCGTGTAGTTCTGGGCTTATTCCTCACCGTTCTCATGATCATTGCAACTCCACGAGGTGAGATCTTGCATGGCGCCCCAGGCCGAGGGAGATTGACAGTTCTTTTGTGTTTCTTCCATTTGCGAATAATCGCACCAACTGTTGTCACCTTCTCACCAAGCTGCTTGGCGATGGGCTTGTAGCCCATTCCAGCCTTGTGTAGGTCTACAATCTTGTCCCTGACATCCTTGGAGAGCTCTTTGGTCTTGGCCATGGTGGAGAGTTTGGAATCTGATTGATTGATTGCTTCTGTGGACAGGTGTCTTTTATACAGGTAACAAGCTGAGATTAGGAGCACTCCCTTTAAGAGTGTGCTCCTAATCTCAGCTCGTTACCTGTATAAAAGACACCTGGGAGCCAGAAATCTTTCTGATTGAGAGGGGGTCAAATACTTATTTCCCTCATTAAAATTCAAATCAATTTATAACATTTTTGACATGCGTTTTTCTGGATTTTTTTGTTGTTATTCTGTCTCTCACTGTTCAAATAAACCTACCATTAAAATTATAGACTGATCATTTCTTTGTCAGGTGGGCAAACGTACAAAATCAGCAGGGGATCAAATACTTTTTTCCCTCACTGTACATTTTACATTTACATTTTAGTCATTTAGCAGACGCTCTTATCCAGAGCGATTTACAGTTAGTGAGTGCATACATTTTTCATACTGGCCCCCCATGGGAATCGAACCCACAACCCTGGCGTTGCAAACGCCATGCTCTACCAACTGAGCTACACGGGGCCCAGATACCATGACGAGATCCTGAGGCCAATTGTCGTGCCATTCATGCGCCGCCATCACCTCAAGTTTCATTATGAAAATGCACAGCCCGATGTCGCAAGGATCTGTACACAATTCCTGGAGGCTGAAGCTGAAAATGTCCCAGTTCTTCCATGGCCTGCATACTCACCAGACATGTCAGACATTGAGCGTGTTTGGGATGCTCTGGATCAACGTGTACGACAGCTGGTTCAAGTTCCCGCCAATATCCAGCAACTTCGCACAGCCATTGAAGAGAAGTGGGACAACATTCCACAAGCCACAATCAACAGCCTGATCAACTCTATGTGAACGAGATGTGTTGCTCTGCATGAGGCAAATAGTGGTCACACCAAATACAGACTGGTTTTCTGGTCCAACCCCCTACTTTATTTTAAAGGTATCTGTGACCAACAGATGCAAATCTGTATTCCCAGTCATGTGAAATCTATAGATTAGGGCCTAATGAGTTTATTTCAGTTCACTGATTTCCTTATATGAACTGTAACTCAGTAAAATCTTTGAAATTGTTGAATGTTGCATTTTTATATTTTTATTCAGTGTAGAAATAGAGTTCTTAGGGTTCCCATTTGGCCTCAAGCACCTCAGTCAGTGTATACAGCAGGCAGCTGTTCCTGTTGATTATAATTAGGACTTCAGGGACTTGAGGAATGACCATTGGGGACACAAGATGCTGTAGTTGTTATACTTAATTGTTCTATAATTAATTTTGTTCTGGCCTGAATGTAATATAATAAACTCAGCAAAAAAAGAAACGTCCTCTCACTGTCAACTGCGGGTTTTTTTCAGCAAACTTAACGTGTAAATATTTGTATGAACATAACAAGGTTCAACAACTGAGACATAAAATGAACAAGTTCCACAGACATGTGACTAACAGAGATTGAATAATGTGTCCCTGAGTCAAAGTCAAAAGTAACAGTCAGTATCTGGTGTGGCCACCAGCTGCATTAAGTACTGCAGTGCATCTCCTCCTCATGGACTGCACCAGATTTGCCAGTTCTTGCTGTGAGATGTTACCTCACTCTTCCACCAAGGCACCTGCAAGTTCCCTGACATTTCTGGGGGGAATGGCCCTTGCCCTCACCCTCCGATCCAACAGGTCCCAGATGTGCTCAATGGGATTGAGATCCAGGCTCTTCGCTGGCCATGGCAGAACACTGACATTCCTATCTTGCAGGAAATCACGCACAGAACAAGCAGCATGGCTGGTGGCATTGTCATGCTGGAGGGTCATGTCAGGATGAGCCTGCAGGAAGGGTACCACATGAGGGAGGAGGATGTCTTCCCTGTAACGCACATCGTTGAGATTGCCTGCAATGACATCTAGCTCAGTCCGATGATGCTGTGACACACCGCCCCAGACCATGACAGACCCTCCACCTTCAAATCGAGTACAGAGTACAGGCCTCGGTGTAACGCTCATTCCTTCGACGATAAACACGAATCCGACCATCACCCCTGGTGAAACAAAACCGCGACTCGTCAGTGAAGAGCACTTTTTGCCAGTCCTGTCTGGTCCTGCGACGGTGTTGCCGGTGATGTCTGGTGAGGACCTGCTTTACAACAGGCCTACAAGCCCTCAGTCCAGCCTCTCTCAGCCTATTGCGGACAGTCTGAGCACTGATGGAGGGATTGTGTGTTCCTGGTGTAACTCGGGCAGTTGTTGTTGCCATCCTGTACCTGTCCCGCAGGTGTGATTTTCGGATGTACCGATCCTGTGCAGGTGTTGTTACATGTAGTCTGCCACTGCGAGGAAGATCAGCTGTCCGTCCTGTCTCCCGGTAACGCTGTTTTAGGCGTCTCACAGTACGGACATTGCAATTTATTGCCCTGGCCACATCTGCAGTCCTCATGCCTCTTTGCAGGATGCCTAAGGCATGTTCACGCAGGGACCCTGGGCATCTTTCTTTTGGTGTTTTTCATAGTCAGTAGAAAGGCCTCTTTAGTGTCCTAAGTTTTCATAACTGTGACCTTAATTGCCTACCGTCTGTAAGCTGTTAGTGTCTTAACGACCGTTCCACAGGTGCATGTTCATACATAGTTTATGGTTAATTGAACAAGCATGGGAAACAGTGTTTAAACCCTTTACAATGAAGTTATTTGGATTTTTACAAATTATCTTTGAAAAACAGGGTCCTGAAAAAGGGACGTTTCTTTTTTTGCTGAGTTTATATGCAATTACAGTACATTGAATTTGTCTGAAAACGTGTCCTGTATGTTGTTTGACAGGGGCGTCACTACCAGAGCCAACCAGGGATGAGCTCCGGGGGCTTGGAGCATGGGCAGTATACAGCCAGCCAGGCAGCCCACGGCCCCTACGGCCAGCTCACCCAGGCACAGCACGCCTCTCCCTTCGCCCCCAGCCAGACTGTTCCTGTCAGCTACGCCAGCAGCTCACAGCTCAGAGGTAAGGTTTTGAATTTTGAATGTAATTGTTATTTCAGAGACGTGTTGTCTATGTGAGATTTTAAAGTAAATAATGTCTGGTAGCCTGCTCACAGATCTGTTGTCTTGTTACGCCAAACATGTTTGACAATGATCTAAGGAGTTGTCACGACCGCACAAACGGATCTAGGGAACAGGCTTTGAATCTTTAGGTATTATGTGTTTCAAGGTGACTATGTTGAGGTTATTATGAGAGTGAGAACCCTAATGTGTATGCTGTTTGTGCGTGTTTCATTCATAAACCCCTCATTATGTCCCCTCCTCTGTGTCCAGGTGCCTCAGCCTTCCAAGCCATGCAGTACCTGCCTCACCAACAGCAGGGCTACGCTGTACACAGCCACTTTACCTCCCAGCCAGGTACCGTACACCTGTGTGTCTGTGTCTACTAAAATCTATATGTTGTTGTAGGCCCTGTTGTGATTGTGGCACAGTATGTATAAGAAGGTTTAGGCTATATGTAAAGGCGCTGGGATGACTTGGTGTACTGACTGTAACGGTAATTTAATAACCATGTAACTGCTGGTTATGGATGAAGACCGTCATGAAAATAAAACAACCTCCAAAACCGTTTAAATACGCTTACATTCATATATATATACTCTACCGTTCAAAAGTTTGGGGTCACTTAGAAATGTCCTTGTGTTCGAAAGAAAAGCATTTTTTTTGTCCATTAACATAACATCAAATTGATCAGGAATACAGTGTAGACATTGTTAATGTTGTAAATGGCTATTGTAGCTGGAAACGGCTGATTTTTTTTATGGAATATCTACATAGGCGTACAGAGGCCCATTATCAGCAACCATCAGTCCTGTGTTCCAATGGCACGTTGTGTTTGCTAATCCAAGTTTATCATTTTAAAAGGCTAATTGATCATTAGAAAACCATTTTGTAATTATGTTAGCACAGCTGAAAACTGTTGTGCTGATTAAAGAAGCAACACAACTGACCTTCTTGAGAGTAGTTGAGTATCTGGAGCATCAGCAATTGTGGGTTCGATTACAGGCTCAAAATGGCCAGAATCAAATAACTTTCTTCTGAAACTCGTCAGTCTAATCTTGTTCTGAGAAATGAAGGCTATTCCAAGAAACTGAAGATCTCGTACAACGCTGTGTACTACTGCCTTCGCAGAACAGCGCAAACTGGCTCTAATGTAGAATGTAGAAAATCTAATGTAGACTATTTTTGTTTTATATCCTACAGAAAGGATTAAAAGAAATTACCCCCTTCTCCCCAATTTCGTGATATCCAATTGCGATCCAATTACGGTCTTGTCTCATCGCTGCAACTCCCCAATGGGCTCCGGAGAGGCGAAGGTCGAGTCATGCGTCCTCCGAAACATGACCCGCCAAACCGTGCTTCTTAACACCCGCCTGCTTAACCCGGAAGCCAGCCGCCCAATGTGTCGGAGGAGACACCGCTCAACTGACGACCGAAGTCAGCCCTCAGGCGCCTGGCCCGCCACAAGGAGTCGCTAGAGCGCGAAGAGCCAAGTAAAGCCTTCCCTAACCCGGACGACGCTGGGCCATTTGTGCACCGCCCTATGGGACTCCCGGTCACGGCCGGTTGCGACACAGCCTGGGATCGAACCCGGGTCTGTAGTGCCTTAGACCGCTGCGCCACTCGGGAGGCCCTAAGGCAAGGTTTTTAATGGTCCGATTTTGGCTGTAGGCTATTAAAAGCAAGGTAAGATGGGCTATGTAAAATGTCCAGATTTCAAACAATGATATGGCATCGCAAATGTCATTATTTAGGTTATGGAAATGTATTTATTTAAGTATTTCACCTTTATTTAACTAGGTAGGCCAGTTGAGAACAAGTTCTCATTTACAACTGCGACCTGGCCAAGATAAAGCAAAGCAGTGCGATTTAAAAACAACAACAACACAGAGTTACATATGGAATAAACAAAACGTACAGTCAATAACACAATAGAAAATCTATATACAGTGTGTGCAAATGAGGTAAGGCAATAAATAGGCCATAGTCAAAATAATTACAATTTAGTATTAACACTGGAGTGATAGATGTGCAGAAGATGATGTGCAAATAGAGATACTGGGGTGCAAATGAGCATAATAAATAACAATGTAAATAACAATATGGGGATGAGGTAGTAGGGTCGGCTAATTACAGATGGGCTGTCTACAGGTGCAGTGATCGGTAAGCTGCTCTGACAACTGATGCTTAAAGTTAGTGAGGGAGATGAGTGTCTCCAGCTTCAGAGATTTTTGCAGTTCGTTCCAGTCATTTGCAGCAGAGAACTGGAAGGAATGGCGGCCAAAGGAGGTGTTGGCTTTGGGGATGACCAGTGAGATATACCTGCTGGAACGCATACTACGGGTGGGTGTTGCTATGGTGACCAATGATCTAAGATAAGGTGGGGATTTGCCTAGAAGGGATTTATAGATGACCTGGAGCCAGTGGGTTTGTCGACGAATATGTAGTGAGGGCCAGCCAACGAGAGCGTACAGGTCACCATGGTGGGTAGTATATGGGGCTTTGGTGACAAAACGGATGGCACTGTGATAGACTTCATCCAATTTGCTGAGTAGAGTGTTGGAAGCTATTTTGTAAATGACATTGCTGAAGTCAAGTATCGGTAGGATAGTCAGTTTTACGAGGGCATGTTTAGCAGCATGAGTGAAGGAGGCTTTGTTGTGAAATAGGAAGCCGATTCTAGATTTAACTTTGGATTGGAGATGCTTAATGTGAGTCTAGAAGGAGAGTTTACAGTCTAACCAGACACCTAGGTATTTGTAGTTGTCCACATATTCTAAGTCAGACCCGCCTAGAGTAGTGATTCTAGTCGGGCGGGCGGGTGCAAGCAGTGATCGATTGAAGAGCATGCATTTAGTTTTACTAGCGTTTAAGAGCAGTTGGAGGCCACGGAAGGAGTGTTGTATGGCATTGAAGCTTGTTTGGAGATTTGTTAACACAGTGTCCAGTGAAGGGCCAGATGTATACAAAATGGTGTCGTCTGCATAGAGGTGGATCTGAGAGTCACCAGCAGCAAGAGCGACATCATTGATATACACAGAGAATAGAGTCGGCCAGAGAATTGAACCCTGTGGCACCCCCATAGAGACTGCCAGAGGTCCAGACAACAGGCCCTCCAATTTGACACATTGAACTCTATCTGAGAAATAGTTGGTGAACCAGGCGAGGCAGTCATTTGAGAAACCAAGGCTATTTAGTCTGCCAATAAGAATGCAGTGATTGACAGAGTCAAAAGCCTTGGCCAGGTCGATGAAGACGGCTGCACAGTACTGTCTATTATCGATCGCGGTTATTATATAATTTAGGACCTTGAGCGTAGCTGAGGTGCACCCATGATCAGCTCGGAAACCAGATTGCATAGCGGAGAAGGTACGGTGGGATTCTAAATGGTCGGTGATCTGTTTGTTAACTTTCAAATACTTTCGAAAGGCAGGGCAGGATGGATATAGGTCTGTAACAGTTTGGATCTAGAGTGTCACCCCCTTTGAAGAGGGGGATGACCGCGGCAGCTTTCCAATCTCAGAAGATACGAAAGAGAGGTTGAACAGGCTAGTAATAGGGGTTGCGACAATTTCGGCGGCTAATTTTAGAAAGAAAGGGTCCAGATTGTCTAGCCCAGCTGATTTGTAGGGGTCCAGATTTAGCAGCTCTTTCAGAACATCAGCTATCTGAATTTGGGTGAAGGAGAAGCGGGGCGGGCATGGGCAAGTTGCAGCGGAGGGTGCAGAGCTGGTGGCCGGGGTAGGGTTATTCAGGTGGAATGCATGGCCAGCCGTAGCAAAATGCTTAGTGAAATTCTCGATTATCGTAGATTTATCGGGGGTGACAATGTTTCCTAGCCTCAGTGCAGTGGGCAGCTGGGAGGAGGTGCTCTTATTCTCCATGGACTTTACAGTGTCCCAAAACATTTTGGCGTTAGTGCTACAGGATGCAAATTTCTCTTTGAAAAAGCTAGCCTTTCCTTTCCTAACTGATTATGTATATTGGTTCCTGTATATTAGAATATCATTCCAATGTTGGGCAAATAGGCCTATTAGAATGCACATTTTACTCTCTCAGCCTGTCTGCGTGCCCGCCGGCCCAGAGCTGAGGTTTCGTGTGCCTGGAGTTGCTGTAGCATTTGCATTGTCTATAGGCTATGGCTAGGTACTATGGTATTCTAGAGAATATGGTTGTATCTCCCTGACCTGAACTGAATGCACACTGTAAAATGTGCAAAGTATTTCAGCCTCGCGCTGCAACACTGCCTGACTGGGGACTGTGCATGCACACGCGAAGAGCTGAGTGACAGTTTCATTTTTAGAAGCTCAGTGCACAGGCATAAAAGTTTGTTTAATTTACTTGAAACGAAAGTCTACTGAAGTTAGACTTTGTCCTTGTATTCCTTGGCTAATTACATAGTTTTGTTCACAAGCTAGGTTGTTTTTCAATGTTTGAGTTTCAACTGCTAGGGAGAAGCAACACGGATACTAGTCAAACTCTCAATCTCACAGGCATAAACATGCATTTTTGTCTCTGTTTAAAAGACTCTGGTCACAAAACATTAAATGAAATTAAACAATATAACATTACTTCTTACTAGTAATACATTTATTATTTTAGAAACATTACAAAGCATGCTCATCTGTTTTTTTTGTGTGTTTTGTTGGTGTAATTGTAGAGGAAAAAAATTAGTTTGGCTGGTAAAAAATCTGAGTGGCTGGTAGATTTAAAAGAAATACCTGCCACAGTGGCAGGTGTACCAATAAGTACCTTTTAGGCCCTGGCCGTTAGCAAGTGGTGGCGCTCAAAAAGTTCAAGGTGACCATACTTCAGTGACTGAAGAGGGAGGGTGAAGGAGAGAAAGTGAAGGCTGGTCAACACACACACATTCTTTATTGTATATTGTTGTTTAATGGGGCAGCTGGTGGTGGAATGTAATGTCTCTAACTTAAGTTGATTCAGTAACCAGTTCACAATAACATTGTTTGTTCTCTATTAGATATATTGTATACATGTGGTTAGCATGTTCAATTAATACATTATAATTACTAATAATGTAATGGATGTTTGTCTGTTTTCATTTAAGATGCAAAAATGTTTGTTTCTTAACAAATGAAGTTTATGTAGTATAGACTGTATCTGTCTCAGAAATACACCAATTAATTTAAAAGAACTGCAAATGACCTAGACCCATTTTGGCATATCAAAACATTAAAAAAACAAGTATTTTAATTTCGGGATGGTTCAAGTTCAGTTTGGGACAGTTGAAATTGCACTTCCGGACGGTACCAGGAAGGTGAGGAATAAAGTTAGTCGCGAGCCTAGACTACTACTCACTATTCTCTTGCTTCACTCCATTTTGCTCTTTTAAACATATTCTCTATTTTGTCGCCAGGATTTATCCCTAGTGCTGGGATCCCTCTGCAGAAGCAGCTGGAACATGCCAATCAACAATCTGGCTTCACTGACTCTGTAAGATCGTTGGGCCCCTTATAGAGTGGCAAAGTAGCATTGCACACAATTAAATAATATGGTGTTAAGTGTTGTAAACCATGCAGTGTTCAAACAATCCGTTTTAAGAGGTTGATCACAAGCAGTGTACTGTATCTCAGTTTGTGGGTGGGTCATCGGTGGTTAACTCACACGTAACTGGCCCTTAATCTTTGTATGCTGTGTTTTTGTGGTGGTTTCAGAGTGCTCTACGGACCATGCACCCTCAGGCGCTTCATGCCAGTGCTGCAGGCCTGCTGCCTACCCCCTCCCTCGCAGTGCAGATCACTCCTGCCAAGGTAAGGACAACCCTCCATACCCACCTACCCTGGGTCGTGTTCATTAGGACAAATGTAGCAAAATGTTTTGCAATGAAAAATGAAGCAAGTGTTTCTTATTGGACAGGTTCAGTTAGTACCTCTCCATTTCACTCTGTTTTCTTCAGTATTGTGCCTAATGAACACAACCCTGCTGTATGTACTGTTCTCTTCCTTCTGGCATTACACACATCACAGAGTCAGTTGTCCTTATCAATTCATAACGTCATGTCTTCCTTTCCTGCTTCTCCTGTTCTGTGTGATTAGTCTGGCTTGCCATACACCAATCCCCCCCGCCCGGCCTCTCCAGGAAGCTTCACCCATGGAACTCCTCCACAGCAGGCTCACCCAGTGAGTATCCTATCACTAGGGCCTGGAGTTTTGGTTGATGAAATGGGGCACTGTGCTTTTACCGGTATTTACAGCCTTATTCCGCTGCTGTCAGAAAATTATAGGAAATTGTATTTAATTGACACATGCTGTTTCAGTCAATGGCTGGTTGTTGCGTGTGTTTTGCGGTGGCTCACCTGATCCAGGGGAGGCGTAGTTCTGCGAATACATTTTTTGGCAAGGAACTCTGTTTGTAGATTAGTGATTGTGCACCTCACTTTGCTCAAACTGATCCTCTCAAACTGAATCAATTTCTGGTAATCGGAGGTTATAAAAATTTGGCAATTAGGGGAGTTAAAAGGGAGAGTCAATGAAACCAACCATGGAAGGAGAAAGAAAAGATCCAAAATCAGAATATAGCTTAAAAAAAAGAGTGCGCCAATACCCCACTGGGACGCTCTTTGCAGATGACAATATTCTGCAAAACCTGCAACTTAGCATTAGCTCATAAACAGAAAGACAGGATAGACAGACATCTGAAATAAATAAATAAAAACATTACGTTGTCTCATAAGAATGCTAGGCCTACTGCCCAAAATCGTTTAGACAGTTGGGAGGTCCTGGAGGATATGGTGGAGGGTTTTGCAAGCGCCAACATCCCTCTAGAAAAAGTTGATAACCCCAAAATGCATGCATTCATTAATAATGATAATAACGGACAAATCAACTGACACACAAGATCAATATGTTCTTCATATTTTGTTTGTCTTGCAAGGAGAGCTGGGTGAAGACGCAAAAGTTGTTCTGGTTGATACAGTGTATAGGGAGTGAACTATTCAACCGTGTCTGAAACTATTAAAACATGTCTACAATACTTTGAGGTTGATTTTAAAAAGGTCACTGGATTTGTGTCAGACAATTCAAGATGCATGGTGAAAGCATGCAATGACATTCTGCGGGGGTTGTTACCAAATTGTTGCATTTGACTGGCAATGCCCACGTTGTGGCTCTTGCCAGCAAGATCTGGCAAACTAATTTCCCAGAGGTTGACAAACTTGTTGCAACCATCAATAAAATCTTCAAACATTGCCCAGGCAGAAAGCTTAGATACAAAGAGCATCTCAGAGACACATTACCGAAACAAGTTCCCCTCTGCTGACACAGTTTCCTCTCAAGCAATGTAAAACCCGATGGGGTACGTGGTACAAATCTTTTGGATATCACCTGCGCTTTTACTCACGCTTTGTAGAGGCAGAGAAGCATATCTCTCCAAATACCGCAGTCTTAAGAGTTTTAGAAGTTGTTAACTCTGTTTGCAGAAGCAACTTTCTCTAATTACTAAACATGCAAAGTGCCTAATAGACCTCATCCAGTGGTTTGAGAGACGCAAATCCAGAATTCACCTCGCCTACAATAAAATCAAAACAGGTGATACAGGAATAGCAGTCATTGGCACATGAAATACACAGCACAGACCAGACAGTTAACCGTAAATGTGTGGATACATTTAATCAGGTTAAAGATAAACTCAACTTATATTACAACCCGGATCACTCCGAAAATAAAGTTTATTTCAATCAACCAGCTCACAAATTTCTCAAGGCAATACAGATTTGTGGTCATTTTGAAAGTTATCTTTTATTCCTAATTTAACCAAAGATATGTTATGCAGAACTGGACCAATACACACACACCATGCAAAAGAAAACAGCAGCAAAATGTATCCATTCTGGAAATGCTCTGCAAATCTACAATTATTTCCCAACATGTCAACAATGGCTCACATATCTCTCTATTTTAAACAATTCCGTTGATGTTGAAAGAAGCGTGTCATCATATGGTCAAGTATTTCCTCACCAACGCCAATCATCACTTGTTATCACAATATTAGACGATTACCGTAACCATAGTAAAATTCAATTCGCATGTGCTAACCTAGTTAACGTTATCTTTTTTTATTGTTTATTTTAATTTTGTTATTGGGGGTTGATCAGCTTTAATATTGCAGATAGATTGTAACTTCCATCAATGTAATTGTCTGCATCACTTCCAATCCCCCATATGTTTATTTTCCTCGCATATAATATATATATATATATATATACTACTGTTCAAAAGTTTGGGGTTACTTAGAAATGTCCTTGTTTTCGAAAGAAAAGCAATTTTTTGGTCCATTAAAATAACATAAAATTGATCAGAAATACAGTGTAGACATTGTTAATGTTGTTAATGGCTATTGTAGCTGGAAACAGCTGATTTATTTATGGGATATCTACATAGGCATACAGAGGCCCATTATCAGCAACCATCAGTCCTGTGTTCCAATGGCACGTTGTGTTTGCTAATCCAAATGTATCATTTTAAAAGGCTAATTGATCATTAGAAAACCCTTTTGCAATTATGTTAGCAAATCTGAAAACTGTTCTGATTAAAGAAGCAGTAAAACTGGCCTTCTTGAGACTAGTTCTGCAATTGTGGGTTTGATTACAGGCTCAAAATGGCCAGAAACAAATCACTTGCTTCTGAAACTCGTCAGTCTACTTGTTCTGAGAAATGAAGGCTATTCTATGCGAGAAATTGCCAAGAAACTGAAGATCTCGTACAACGCTGTGTACTACTCCCTTCACAGAACAGCGCAAACTGGCTCTAACCAGAATAGAAAGAGGAGTGGGAGGCCCCGGTGCACAACTGAGCAAGAGGACAAATACATTACAGTGTTTAGTTTGAGAAACAGACGCCTCACAGGTCCTCAACTGGCAGCTTCATTAAATAGTACCCGCAAAACTCTCAACGTCAACAGTGAAAAGGAGACTCCGGGATGCTGACCTTCTAGGCAGAGTTGCAAAGAAAAAGCCATATCTCAGACTGCCCATCTTAATCTTTTCTTTTTATTGGCCAGTCTGAGAAATTGCTTTTTCTTTTTCTTATACACATATATATACACACACACATACATTTGAAGTCGGAAGTTTACATACACTTAGGTTGGAGTCATTAAAACTCGTTTTTCAACCACTCCACAAATGTCTTATTAACAAACTATAGTTTTGGCAAGTCGGTTAGGACATCTACTTTGTGCATAACACAAGTAATTTTTCCAACAATTGTTTACAGACCGATTGGTCACTTCTAATTCACTGTATCACAATTCCAGTGGGTCAGAAGTTTACATACACAAAGTTGACTGTGCCTTTAAACAGCTTGGAAAATTCCAGAAGCTTTAGAAGCTTCTGATAGGCTAATTGACATCATTTGAGGCAAATGGAGGTGTACCTGTGGATGTATTTCAAGGCCTACCTTTAACCTCAGTGCCTCTTTGCTTGACATCATGGGAAAATCAAAATAAATCAGCCAAGACCTCAGAAAAAAAATTGTAGACCTCCACAAGTCTGGTTCATCCTTGGGAGCAAATTCCAAGCGCCTGAAGGTACCACGTTCATCTGTACAAATATTGGTACGCAAGTATAAACACCATGGGACCACGCAGCCGTCATACCGCTCAGGAAGGAGACGCGTTCTGTCTCCTAGAGATGAACGTACTTTGGTGTGAAAAGTGCAAATCAATCCCAGAACAACAGCAAAGGACCTTGTGAAGATGCTGGAGGAAACCGGTACAAAAGTATCTATATCCACAGTAAAACTAGTCCTATATCGACATAACCTGAAAGGCCGCTCAGCAAGGAAGAAGCCACTGCTCCAAAACCGCCATAAAAAAGCCACACTACGGTTTGCAACTGCAAATGGTTACAAAGATCGTACTTTTTGGAGAGATGTCCTCTGGTCTGATGAAACAAAAATAGAACTGTTTGGCCATAATGACCATCGTTATGTTTGGAGGAAAAAGGTGGTGGCTTGCAAGTCAAAGAACACCATCCCACTGTGAAGCACGGGGGTGGCAGCATCATGCTGTGGGGGTGCTTTGCTGCAGGAGGGACTGGTGCACTTCACAAAATAGATGGCATCATGAGGAAGGAAAATGATGTGGATATATTGAAGCAACATCTCAAGACATCAGTCAGGAAGTTAGAGCTTGGTCGCAAATAGGTCTTCCAAATGGACAATGACCCCAAGCATACTTCCAAAGTTGTGGCAAAATGGCTTAAGGACAACAAAGTCAAGGTATTGGAGTGGCCATCACAAAGCCCTGACCTCAATTCTATAGAACATTTGTGTGCAGAACTGAAAAAGCGTGTGCGAGCAAGGAGGCCTACAAACCTGACTCAGTTACACCAGCTCTGTCAGGAGGAATGGGCCAAAATTCACCCAACTTATTGTGGGAAGCTTGTGGAAGGCTACCCGAAACGTTTGACCCAAGTTAAACAATTTAAAGGCAATGCTACCAAATGCTAATTGAGTGTATGTAAACTTCTGACCCACTGGGAATGTGATTAAAGAAATAAAAGCTGAAATAAATCATTCTCTCTACTATTATTCTGACATTTCACATTCTTAAAATAAAGTGGTGATCCTAACTGACCTAAGACAGGGAACTTTTACTAGGATTAAATGTCAGGAATTGTGTAAAACTGAGTTTAAATGTATTTGGCTAAGGTGTATGTAAACGTCCGACTTCAACTTTATGTTATGTCAGAAAAAATCTGTCATAAATTCCTCTGTCCTAGTTAAAAACAAGTTATCACCCAATAGGCTTTGATAAAATTTCCAATATCCTCGCCCACGTGGAAATTCAGTAAGAGTAAAGTATATGCCAATTATATGATGGTCCGACCACATTCTGTCCTCCATCAACACTTTTTAAACTTTTGGTGCCAACGATAATTACATAAGAAAGAAGTCAAGACGACTAGCTTGATTGAGTTTCCGATATGTATATCTCACTAGGTCAGGATATTTAAGCCTCCATATATCTACTAGTTGTATTGTATCCATGACATTCATGATTTCCTTAAGAGCATGAGGGTGATAATTTGTAGTGTGATTTCCTTTACAGTCCATTGAGCTATTTAAAACAGTATTATAATCTCCCACCATAATAATAGAGTATTGTATTGCTTGCAGGGTTGATCATTTATTATATATATTGTCAAAGAAGTGTGGATCATCATTATTTGGTCCGTAAAGTTTAATGAGCCATATCTGTTTATGGTCCACCATCTACCTTCCGGATCTGTTTGGACAATTTGCACATTCAGATCGAAATTACTGTTAATTCATATCATCACCCCTTTTGAGTTTCTTTGCCCATAGGATAAGTATATTTCGCCCCCACCCCAGTCCTTTTTCCACACAACTTCATCTAGAATTGTTGAATGAGTTTCCTGTAAACAATAGATATTATATTCCTTCTCTTGGAGCCATGTAAATATTGTTCTTCTTTTGTTATTATCTGCTAAGCCATTACAATTATAACTGGCTATACTTATTTCACCAATAAAAAATACCATAGTGATTGAGTGTCCATATACAGTGAGGGAAAAAAGTATTTGATCCCCTGCTGATTTGTACGTTTGCCCACTGACAAAGAAATGATCAGTCTATAATTTTAATGGTAGGTTTATTTGAACAGTGAGAGACAGAATAACAACAATAAAATCCAGAAAAACACATGTCAAAAATTTTATAAATTGATTTGCATTTTAATGAGGGAAATAAGTATTTGACCCCCTCTCAATCAGAAAGATTTCTGGCTCCCAGGTGTCTTTTATACAGGTAACGAGCTGAGATTAGGAGCACACTCTTAAAGGGAGTGTACCTGTATAAAAGACACCTGTCCACATCAATCAATCAGATTCCAAACTCTCCACCATGGCCAAGACCAAAGAGCTCTCCAAGGATGTCAGGGAAAAGATTGTAGACCTACAAAAGGCTGGAATGGGCTACAAGACCATTGCCAAGCAGCTTGGTGAGAAGGTGACAACAGTTGGTGCGATTATTCGCAAATGGAAGAAACACAAAATAACTGTCAATCTCCCTCGGCCTGGGGCTCCATGCAAGATCTCACTTCGTGGAGTTGCAATGATCATGAGAACAGTGAGGAATCAGCCCAGAACTACACGGGAGGATCTTGTCAATGATCTCAAGGCATTTGGGACCATAGTCACCAAGAAAACAATTGGTAACACACTACGCCGTGAAGGACTGAAATCCTGCAGCGCCCGCAAGGTCCCCCTGCTCAAGAAAGCACATATACAGGGCCGTCTGAAGTTTGCCAATGAACATCTGAATGATTCAGAGGAGAACTGGGTGAAAGTGTTGTGGTCAGATGAGACCAAAATCGAGCTCTTTGGCATCACCTCAACTCGCCGTGTTTGGAGGAGGAATGCTGCCTATAATCCCAAGAACACCATCCCCACCGTCAAACATGGAGGTGGAAACATTATGCTTTGGGGGTGTTTTTCTGCTAAGGGGACAGGACAACTTCACCGCATCAAAGGGACGATGGACGGGGCCATGTACCGTCAAATCTTGGGTGAGGGCATTGAAAATGGGTCGTGGATGGGTATTCCAGTATGACAATGACCCAAAACACACGGCCAAGGCAACAAAGGAGTGGCTCAAGAAGAAGCACATTAAGGTCCTGGAGTGGCCTAGCCAGTCTCCAGACCTTAATCCCATAGAAAATCTGTGGAGGGAGCTGAAGGTTCGAGTTGCCAAACGTCAGCCTCGAAACCTTAATGACTTGGAGAAGATCTGCAAAGAGGAGTGGGACAAAATCCCTCCTGAGATGTGTGCAAACCTGGTGGCCAACTACAAGAAACGTCTGACCTCTGTGATTGCCAACAAGGGTTTTACCACCAAGTACTAAATCATGTTTTGCAGAGGGGTCAAATATTTATTTCCCTCATTAAAATGCAAATCAATTTATAACATTTTTGACATGTGTTTTTCTGAATTTTGTTGTTGTTATTCTGTCTCTCACTGTTCAAATAAAAATACCATTAAAATTATAGACTGATCATGTCTTTGTCAGTGGGCAAATGTACAAAATCAGCAGGGGATCAAATACTTTTTTCCCTCACTGTATTAATGTTTTCGTCATGTCCCCAAAAACGTTCCACCGACACTCGCGAATAAAGCCATACAAAGTTTTTTACGATTCATATGATTCATTTAAATGATTATTTTTGACGAAACAAACAATTCACTTAACCATTGTATTAGTTGGGATTCGGTTCAATCACGGTGAATCAAATCATGTGAATCAAAATAATAATTTGTGAGTCGCAAACAGTAATTTTTGGAATAAATATTAGATGTAGCCTTTTGGATTATGTGGCTTCAAAACTTGTTTTGTAGATACACTTCCAGTTGATTTGGGCATCCAATGTATGGGAAATTGCAACTCAATAGATGCTAGTCAGCCTACAAAGTAAACACTTCTAAGATGAATATGACTGAACTAGAAAAGGTCAATTTCCTGAAAGAAATTGTGGACTTGCTTCAGCTGAATAAAAATATTTTGTAGCCTACCATAGCCATTTGATCTTTCATATATTGAATGAGCAAATTATTTCAAAAGGCATAAAACTTATTTGGTTGTAATGTTGCAATGTTTTACATCAAGGGTGGTCAACCCTACTTCAGGGGAGCTAACGTGTGTGCAGGCTTTTATTCCATTTAAAAAAAGTTAGCTGCTCACCTGGACCTTGATAAACTGGCTCTGATGTGTTTGAGCAGGGCTTGATCAAAAGCCCGCACACCCAGTAGCTCTCCAGAAAGAGGGTTGACCACGTGTTATACACAGTTGCCTTACAGGTATTCTTTGTGGGGGATTAAGTGCGTTGCACAACGACAGGAGATGGTTCATGGGATCAGCGAGCAGCTTCTCAGTGTCTATACCACATTATGCTTACTTTTGTATACGTACATAGAGACGTCGCCAATTGTTGGTCATGGAAATTTGGTTAATAGTCATGGAGAAGTCCATAATTCCATCTGTCAAAATGTGTATGAATCCTGTTTTTAAAGGTGCAATATGCAGAAATCGCCCCGCCATTTCCTGGTTGCGAAAATTCTAATAGTTGGCCTAATTTCAGTTTGTGACATAAAAAGCAGTCGGTGTGTAGAGAATCATTGTACCATCTAAACCGCTGTGAAATATATTTCCATAACCAAAAATATTGTATTTTCAGCTGTTTGAAGTTTGTGTACAAAACCGAAAGTAAAAGACGCAGAAACGAAACTTAAAAACGGGAAGCATAGATATAGTGCACATAGAACAGATCTACCGCTTCTTAGACTTGCTTTCAATGAGAATGACAGATCTATAACTCACAGTTCTATGTGGATTTGGTCGGGTTGCCCAAAGATTTACATATTGCAGCTTTAATAAAACCTTTCGCGGCATCCCATAGAATCTGGGGGTCATCGACTGAATTTTTATTGATCATTATTAATTAATTTAGTTTGATTTCAAATTGAAACGCCATCTTGAAACTCCATCTTGTGGCTCTTTTAGGAGATTCTGAAATGTCTATTTTCTAAATTGTAGAAAATAGAGGTGTAGATAATATCAAATTGATTCGGGAGAATGTTTTATGCCTGTTTGAGTAGAAAGTGTACTTGTTTGCTTTTGGATTATGTGCTCGCCAGGCATCAGAGGTTGTAATCAAAGAGTATATGTTGGAGAGTTTTGGTTGCGTGTGGATTATAGTTGGTGGATTGTAGCATGTCAAAAATGGCATTCATGTCTGTCCCAGTAACCAGATGGAATTCAGTTAATTCTAACAATATGCTGTTCAGAGAATCAAAAAACCTAGGATCATATGAATTTGGAGCATACACATTAATAAAGGCAATTTTCTCTCCATTATGGATACATTTAAGGAAAGTGATTCTGCCTTCTTGGTCTTCTCATCTATCTTTGTGATTACACCTTTAGTTTTGTTTTGGGCTGATGAAAAAGCAGCCAGTTTGTACAAATGGGTCTGCATTCTATTTGCGTCCAGCGTCCTTATCATGACTTGAAATTCAGGTATATTTGCCAGTGGCACTCCGGGCCAGTACCAAGTGAAAACTACTGGCCCAAATGAGAAAATGACTGGCCCAAGATCACAGGAAAGCAAGTTATGCACGCAGAAATTCAATCGTGGCTGATTTCATGTTTCATTTGCAGTCTGGGCAACGACCTTATATTATAGCCAACCATAAAATCTGATATTTAAATCAAATCATTTTATTGGCCACATGCGCCGAATACAACAGGTGCAGACATTACAGTGAAATGCTTACTTACAGCCCTTAACCAACAGTGCATTTATTTTAAATAAAAAAGTAAAATAAAACCACAACAAAAAAGTGTTGAGAGAAAAAAAGAGCAGAAGTCAAATAAAATAACAGTAGGGAGGCTATATATACAGGGGGGTACCGGTGCAGAGTCAATGTGCGGGGGCACCGGCTAGTTGAGGTAGTTGAAGTAATATGTACATGTGGGTAGAGTTAAAGTGACTATGCATAAATGATTAACAGAGTAGTAGCAGCGTAAAAAGATGGGGTGGGGGGGCAGTGCAAACACTGATTGTTTGGAGAAAAGACTATAAAACCATCCCCCCTCTGAATGATGACACATAGCCTTCACATATTAAACAGTTTAAAATGTAATATTCCCCTCCAGAAATTAGCCCAATAACGTATTGATGAAAAGCAATATCTTTTAGGGCCTGTACATGGTCCATATTATCAGGCAAGTGTACTATTTTAGCAATACGCATTAGGCCTATCACCTGTATCCTGATGCAGCCTGGTGGCTACGATCTGCATTGTTTTCCTCAATGGGCTAACCATTAGCTAGATCAGACTCTAAATATTATGTTGCTTGTTTAATGTCAACAACAAAAACTTCCACTGGCACTAATAAAATCAAGTGATTTTTAAATGCATTGTAATTGTGTGAATTCTACAGTGAATATAGGGCTACCGTTTATGCATTCGAATGGCCGACGCACTTCCTGCAGTTACTTTTTTAATTGTCATGCCAGACTCTCAGATTGTAAAACTGGCAATTGCACAAAAATTGTTGAGAAATAAATAATACAACACTGAAAAGCTGGGATCCCGCTCTTTTCAATAATTGTCATCAAAACTGTTGTCTTTTCCCGAGATTGCATTTAGGAATGTTGCGTAGTGACTGGGCTTTCTTTCCATACAGCAATCAGCTGTGTGAGGAGTTGCATGCTCTTGCCACCCCACAGTTGATATTCAGCTGATAAATAAATTACATAGGTAATTAACAGCTGGTTTTTAAACAATTATATAGACTGCAGGATACCATTATTACAATATTCATTTTTTTTTTTCTGTATTTAACCAAAAAGTGATTTGTGTAAATATTGTTAATGACATGACAAGCAAGCGGAAAGGCAGGCGGAGGACTTTTGAATGCACGTGCCGGTGTTCAACTCTGAATTGATGGGCTTCCCACCTCCGCTGAGATGGGTCTGGCGCGAGTATCCAGGACGTAGCCTACTGGCGGGGCTTGCTCGAGACGGAGAGGGAATTCTCTGACATTCTTGCTTGGAAACGGAATGCTGGTTGATAACAAGTGTGAAGCATTAGACATCAGGGAGATTGTGAATAATAAATCAATACAAATCTGTTTTGGAGTTTGAAAGTGTACTGGCCCAAGTGGGCGATATGAAAGCTTGATTAACTGGCCCGGCAAGCTTCGGCAGATGTTGCAGGGCCAGTGGGCTGCCCTGAATGTCGAGCGCTGCTTATGAAGCAGGTGTGTTTCTTGGAGCATTGCTATATCAACATGGTCTCTTGGTAGGATATGAAGACAGCTGGAATGTTTAATAGGACAATTAAGACCTTTCAAATTCCAAGAGAGAATAGCTAGTGTTGCCATTGTTTTTCAGAAAGGAATGGTATATTAATTATATAATTGTTATCTTTAGTGTTGATAAGTCCATGGATGTGTAACAAAAAGCAGGAACCACAGGGATATTCACCCATTGGTTGTTCCCCACCCAGAAAACCGTCCCTGTAAACCATTCCCCCCTTCCCTGAACCCCCTTGCCTAACAGATTTAGCTTGAGTAGCTGCAGATCTCACCTCATTTAGGTCGCCCTCTGTTTTAGCAGTTTGGCACTCAGGTCTGGGTAGATGCTGATCCTCTTCTCCGCATAGCTCAGAGCCCCCGATTCTGCTGCAAGGTGAGCACCCAGCTTCTCCTGCTGTAACAGTTCATAGAAAACATTGCTCATGAACGAAGTTTGGTTGCCCCAGTTCCAAGTCCAATGACCCGCACATTGAATTTACAGGAATATTTTTCAAGTGATTCCGTTTTCTCTTTTAGGATATTGATTGCCCCTTCTAACAAACTTAGCTTGTGCTGTTTCCAGGTTATTCTCCAGACTTTCCACTTTAGTTGAATAGGCATCCACTTTAGAAGTGAGCAATGCGAGTGATTCATTTACCGGTTTTAATTGCAAGTTGAGGGCAGAGGTCATCTCCTCACAAACAATCTCTAGGATAGTAGCGGCCAGCTCTTTCTGTTGGATGGTGTTGAGCCACCATGTTGCCACAGGTCAATTGTGGACGGACAGATTATGCTATCTACTGGAGCGAAATAGACCTGCTAATTTTTGGTCATACAATGAACATACACCTTCATATGGTGTTTACAATTAACAATTTTAGTAAACAAGTCCGTTAATTCATAATACATTTGCAAAAGAAAGCCCTGATAAGGCCACGCGTTTCAATGCATGCCACCAGAAAATAGGCTTCTTTATGTTCTGAAATAGCCAAGGCTACAATCAGGTGCGCTAGATTAGGGTTGGAGCGAATCCTACAGGACGGTATCTCTCCTGGAACGGGGCTCAAACAATGTAAATACATGTCCACAAAGGCGAAAGGCAGGCGGAAGGAGGCGAGATCAGGTGGGAAAATTCTTGCTAGCCAATGATCTTTTGTAGAAAACATTTTAATACACTCGTAACAACCTAAGCATTATGAAACTTCTATAAGATCCAATAAGCCTCACCTACTCTATCAAAATAGCAATTCACTTTTATCTTGACCAAATTGAACACGCATTGCCCCCCATACAAAAACTCCACACTTGGTCTGCTTAACGTGGACAGATTTTGGGTGGAGACCCTCCCGCTTTGCCTCTTCCTCTCTGGAATAAGTGTCGGCAGTAATTTCCTTTTGAAGTCGATCCACATGGTTGGGAATTTATTTTGGACTAATTGAATAATTACGTTATACAATTATTGTATGCACGGGTGACAATTAATTCACACGTGGTGTGAGAAGATGCTATATCGGCCTCTTGAGGTCGGATGACTGAAATGCGGGGTAGAAAAAACTCCCTAAATGCAGAGCCCTACCTATCACACAGCACCCTAACCTGGGCAGCACAACCCATTACAGACAGCCTTGGTGCAGCCAGTTAGAACAAATGGCCAATGGTAATAGCCTCAACGAAATACTAGGAATACATCATGAAAATCAACATTAGTCATAATATGGATTAGAGTATTCATCACTGTTTTTAGGGTAGATGCACCCTAGCTTTGATTTGACTGACTCAGTCATTCTCATGTTTAGTTAGACGTGAGGTGATGCTTACAAATAGAATAACTACATTATACTTCTATAGTATGATGTTTCTAAATGATCTATTCATGCTCTTTTGTTTGTCGTTTTACAGGCAACGTTTCAGAGCTCTCCTCAACCCGCTCCTCGGCATGCCTACCTCTCCCACAGCCAATCAGGACAGAGGTTCTACCACCACACCAAGTAAACTGGCTCAACCACCACCAGCAATTAGGGATTGGCATCGCTCTCCTCACAGATTTATTCTTCAACTGCTTAAATAGTACATCTATTTCTTCTGCCAAAATGTTGCATTGCATCCGATAATGTGTATGTTGACTACTTTCACTATGCATTAGCATGTTTTTTTTCTATATCAGTATTTCAATAGTTAAGCGTTCTGTTTCATGCAGGGTGTGTCTCAATCATGACATACAGTGGGGGGAAAAAGTATTTAGTCAGCCACCAATTGTGCAAGTTCTCCCACTTAAAAAGATGAGAGAGGCCTGTAATTTTCATCATAGGTACACGTCAACTATGACAGACAAAATGAGAAAAGAAAATCCAGAAAATCACATTGTAGGATTTTTAATGAATTTAATTGCAAATTATGGTGGAAAATAAGTATTTGGTCAATAACAAAAGTTTCTCAATACTTTGTTATATACCCTTTGTTGGCAATGACACAGGTCAAACGTTTTCTGTAAGTCTTCACAAGGTTTTCACACACTGTTGCTGGTATTTTTGCCCATTCCTCCATGCAGATCTCCTCTAGAGCAGTGATGTTTTGGGGCTGTCGCTGGGCAACACGGACTTTCAACTCCCTCCAAAGATTTTCTATGGGGTTGAGATCTGGAGACTGGCTAGGCCACTCCAGGACCTTGAAATGCTTCTTACGAAGCCACTCCTTCGTTGCCCGGGCGGTGTGTTTGGGATCATTGTCATGCTGAAAGACCCAGCCACGTTTCATCTTCAATGCCCTTGCTGATGGAAGGAGGTTTTCACTCAAAATCTCACGATACATGGCCTCATTCATTCTTTCCTTTACACGGATCAGTCGTCCTGGTCCCTTTGCAGAAAAACAGCCCCAAAGCATGATGTTTCCACCCCCATGCTTCACAGTAGGTATGGTGTTCATTGGATGCAACTCAGCATTCTTTGTCCTCCAAACACGACGAGTTGAGTTTTTACCAAAAAGTTCTATTTTGGTTTCATCTGACCATATGACATTCTCCCAATCCTCTTCTGGATCATCCAAATGCACTCTAGCAAACTTCAGACGGGCCTGGACATGTACTGTCTTAAGCAGGGGGACACGTCTCGCACTGCAGGATTTGAGTCCCTGGCGGCGTAGTGTGTTGCTGATGGTAGGCTTTGTTACTTGTTTCCCAGCTCTCTGCAGGTCATTCACTAGGTCCCCCCGTGTGGTTCTGGGATTTTTGCTCACCGTTCTTGTGATCATTTTGACCCCACGGGATGAGATCTTGCGTGGAGCCCCAGATCGAGGGAGATTATCAGTGGTCTTGTATGTCTTCCATTTCCTAATAATTGCTCCCACAGTTGATTTCTTCAAACCAAGCTGCTTACCTATTGCAGATTCAGTCTTCCCAGCTTGGTGCAGGTCTACAATTTTGTTTCTGGTGTCCTTTGACAGCTCTTTGGTCTTGGCCATAGTGGAGTTTGGAGTGTGACTGTTTGAGGTTGTGGACAGGTGTCTTTTATACTGATAACAAGTTCAAACAGGTGCCATTAATACAGGTAACGAGTGGAGGACAGAGGAGCCTCTTAAAGAACAAGTTACAGGTCTGTGAGAGCCAGAAATCTTGCTTGTTTGTAGGTGACCAAATACTTATTTCCACCATAATTTGCAAATAAATTCATTAGAAATCCTACAATGTGATTTTCTGGAGAAAAAAAATCTCAATTTGTCTGTCATAGTTGACGTGTACCTATGATGAAAATTACAGGCCTCTCTCATCTTTTTAAGTGGGAGAACTTGCACAATTGGTGGCTGACTAAATACTTTTTTTCCCCACTGTACTATGAGGGAGAATTGGTAGATTCACAATGATAATATTTGCATTCCAAACAATGGTGCTGTTTTCATTGTTGATGTGTTACCAAATTAACCCAAGCGTAAGTTCTCTGTGCTATTAACTTTTTACTGATAATGAAAGCCTCTTAAAATACTCTTATTTTATTCTTAATCTTAAAATCTTAGTTAATACATTTTAAATGATTAAATGTAAACCCTTCTCAGGGCCCATGGAGGAAATGATCATTCGCAAGGAAGAACACTCTTCCATTCACATAAACATACTGCATTTGTGGAAGCCATATTTTCCTAAACTTTTTAAATGAAAATATACACATTTTATTAAAATTGCACTTGAAAACGAAACATGCAATGGCTTTAATTTTTTCATGCGGAGGCGTATGGTGATGTGTAAGAAGAGAACATGTGACAAGATATGTGGGAGGGAAGTGTTCATCTTTGTAAAAACGAAAGAAAGAACTGAGATGATGGCTTGGAATAGAAACATGTTTTTATACATCGATGAATCTAAGGAGAGGTCATTCACAAGAAGTAAAGCATAAACAAATAGTTACAGGAACACATGCAGAAGAGTCTTGAATATATGCCAGTCTGTGGGAGAGAAGAGGGGCGGAAGTTGATGATGCACTTTTTAGTCGTTAGGAGGAGAGGTAGAGCGCGAAAAAATGAAGAAAAAATGGCCTGCTCTCCAGTGACTCATCATGTTTCGTGATTTTCACTTAACAGAAAATAAGAGTTGTCGAGATAGATATCAAAATATAGCCTGCTGTTTTTGGATTCGACCCTCGTTCCCTACTGGATTTTACTCTTCACATTGCTATGGGACTAATGAAACTGAGACCAGTGTATTATTTGAATGAATCAGTGAGTCTGTGTTCTTGTAGTTGAAAGCACTGGGATGACTTGACTTTTTCTGTGGGTGATGTATCTATTTGTGAATTTTGTACAGCTGCTTTTGGAGTGAGTGTAATATTCGCCTTTTTTCCTTTTTGTCTTTTCATTTTCTATTTCACGTCAACTACTCAATTTGTAGTTTCCTATATTTGTCATTCTATCATGGTGGCTATTGGCTATGTTTATACATTTTCCTCACAGATAACAGGGTCTTCAGGAGGGTGTTCCTTTACTTTAAAAAAAAAAACGGTTGATTTCTACTTCCGAAATTGTTCAAGCAATACAATTGGTTACCAATGATGCTCTTTTCCTGATGTTTTGACCTTCTATTTGACTATCCTCCATTTACGGCTTTTGTCAGTTAGAATTATAGGAGCAATTTTCCGCCATTTGTTCACTATTGTTTATCATGGATCTCTATGCAACCCCTCAATCTTTCCATCTCCCCAGAGTTTCAAACCCACTCATGGAGACCTCTTTCCCTACTTATTTTCCAGACATCACCAATAACAGGTGGGTGATTCAATTGCAGGAGTAAGTTGCCATTGATATTAGATAAACATGCTATGCAGTCAAGGAATTTAATTGTTGTTAATTTATGTATATTTCAATTAACGTATGGTTTCGGGGAGGTTTTTGATGCAATTAGTCACATTTTCTATC
Source organism: Coregonus clupeaformis (assembly GCF_020615455.1). Taxonomy (NCBI): domain Eukaryota; kingdom Metazoa; phylum Chordata; class Actinopteri; order Salmoniformes; family Salmonidae; genus Coregonus; species Coregonus clupeaformis. The sequence goes on along the minus strand of NC_059204.1, from coordinate 49,005,612 downwards.
AGATAAATAGATTTTACACTGATACATTAGTGCTTAGGCTTTTAAAGTATTTTATGAATTATTTGAATTGGCTCTGATGAAAGTCGACTGACCGAAAGCTCAGCTACCATTTAAAATGAATTTGCATCTGTCTGGATAGTTTTTCCTGTTTCTCCAGTTTAGCATTTTGCCTCTACTACCTTCACTAATCTGATTTGGGTGTGCGGTAGATTCTGCCAATTATCTACAATAATTATTTGAATTAATTATATATGTATTGTTTACTTGCATTTATTGGTTTTGTTACAGTTATGTATTTTTTGTCAGTCTTGTTCACCATGTCCGGCATGTGCCTGTGACAGAGAGCCATTGTATGTGCCCATGTGGTAGAGAAGCAGAAAGAATGTGCAGAGAATCTCTCTTCGTTTTCCCTGTAAAGTATGTCTACATATTTATCTGATTATTATATCAAAAGGTTTGTTTGAAAAGTTGGATTTTAGAACTATGTAGCCTATATTGACTTTTAGATGGTCAAGAAAATTATGAAACATCCACTTGAAACATGAAACTTCTATATTTTCAGTAAAATAATGAAATGGAGGCTCTGATATCCTCACATCACCACTCTTTCTGGTGGTTTTTGTTTTGTAATCTAGCATGTACTCACCTCTGTGTTTTGAAAGTGAAGCTAAAATGTCTCTACTCCAGCATTTTGAGATCAAATGTTTAATATGAGACGACAGTACGGAATGTCACCTTTTATTTGAGGGTATTTTCATACATATCTGTTTTACCGTTTAGAAAAGAAAGTACTCAATGCTGGGACTAGATACATAAAGCGCTAAAACCAATATTGATTAAAATCCAAAATGTTGGAGTATAGAGCCAAATTAAATGTTGCTTCACTGTCCAAATACATATGGAGGTGAGTGTATGATATCGGTAAATTGGACAGGTAAATTGTTTGTATTCTGTTAATTTGAATCTATAAAAGCATCTTCTCTTAATTTTATGTCACTTTTGTAATAATTTGCTCAGGCCTGTGGGTTGTGGGCCATTTGGGTGCGTTCCAGATTATGCATGCCTTTGCAGGTTTCATTGTAGATGGAGAGAGAGCGAACAGCTGACAGATTGTTCAATCTTACGATCCTGTGGTGCAACAGTGAGGATCTGCTCCTTGTACAATAAAAGTCCGGGCCTTAGGTAGACACCAGCCTGTGTTACAGTATTCCTTGGGCGCAAAGCCCCCAATACTAGCGAGACACTTCTCCAATGTATCTGGAATGCCAGCCTTGGGAGACTATATCTGGAACGCACCCAACAACACTTGATCATACAACATGAAAATATTCCTTTGACATTTTATTTGTAGTTTACTATCATTGACATCGCTAAAGTTCTATTATATATATATATATATATATTTCGAGCCCCTCGGTGCAGTTTTGATTTTAATGAATTTACTTTTCGTTGGTTGGATTTGATTGGCTGACCCATTTGACTCCGCCCATATTTCAGGTCAAATTTAGGGGATTCCCCAACGCGTGGACGAAAAGTATAGAAATATTGTGCTGGCAAAATAGATACTTAACACCCCCGGCAGAAATACATGTGAATTTTTAACTGTGCAATCAGGAGTTTCGGGGTAATAAGATCGGAGAAGGTAAGTTAGTCCACCAGATAGACTCAAATGATCAGAGCTAGTTAGCTGCTAGCGAACATTACTTGGTTTGTCGCTTATGGGGTTTGTTATACATCATTCAGGTAGCCAATGACAGTGTACTGCTTTCATCTATGAGACTGACTTGAATGGGAGTTATCTAGCAAGGGAGATTGTATGTCTGCATTGTTTTATACCTAGTTAACGTTAGATTGTATTGAAATGATGTACGTTTGTTAGCTATTGCATGGTCATCGTGGCAATAACACGGAAGTGAGCATGTTAGGTATGGAAAGACAACAAACGTCCCTGAAACGTCGTTTGGAACCACACTTAGCATTTTGAGCCCTCCCATTCTTCTTACTACGAGCTAATCATTTTGATATGTCTTGGCAATTTGTATTGTATCCTGTTTAACGTTACATAGTAAATACTGTAACGCTTATTTCATCTCATTCTTATCATATTGCATGTTTCTCATCTCTTGTCTCTCCTTTCAGCTCCGGTTGGCTTTGCTTCCCTCTGTGCTGCTTTGAGGTGCTAGAGAAAGCCATCATGGCTGATCTTGTGGAGAACGTGTCTCTTCCCCTCAGCCAGGAGTCTTTCGAGGACCTGTGGAAAATGAATTTGAACCTGATGTAAGAAACTGTGCAGTATGACAATGGAATTAATCAGATACTGAAATGTTATGTTTCCTCCTCCTAGTGTTTCTGCCTCTTAAGTTTTGTCTCCATCCTCAGGGTTATGACCATCTGTGATGTGTAGACATAAGCTAGGCAGCGGTTGCTATCACCATCAGCTCCAAAGTTTTGACATTCTCAACGTTTGTAATATGGCATGATCAATGCCTGCATTTGGTTGTTTTCTAAGTTTAAACTCTCTCTCTCTCTCTCTCTCTCTCTCTCATATATATCAGGGAAGTTCAACCACCTGTAACCGAGGCTTGGGTGGAATATGATAATGTACGTTTCACTGCAGCAAGTAATTTTTCCTCATGTGCATGTTATTTCTGTGTAATATTTAGTGAGTTATTTTTATGTTGTCAAATGTTTAATGTTGTCTCAAGTTACAATTGGGTTGTTGCCGGAAACAAATGTTGGTCTCCCCATTGCAGTGCACTATTTACCTAACCTTTGTAGGAAACGCTTGCTCTGATACCATTCGTTGTATTAAGAAAAACATATTTCTCTTACATGCAGTTCATGATGGAGGCCCCTCTCCAGGGGGAGTTTGATCAGAGTCTGTTTGAGGTGTCTGCACCCCAGCCCTCCATCTCTACCCTGGACACTGGCTCTCCACCTACCTCCACCGTACCAACCACCTCTGACTACCCCGGGGCCCTGGGGTTCCAGCTACGTTTCCTCCAGTCCAGCACAGCCAAGTCCGTCACTTGCACAGTGAGTCTAAGGGATTTGACACACTCATGCACAAGCAAACACACACCTATGTAATTGGGGACTTTTCCGATTTCCCAGTTTTTTGTTTTTTTCAGGTAAAACAAAAAAACAAAAAATGGTATATGCCATTTAGCAGACGCTTTTATCCAAAGCGACTTACAGTCATGCGTGCATACATTTTTGTGTATGGGTGGTCCCGTGGATCGAACCCACTACCTTGGCGTTACAAGCGCCGTGCTCTACCAGCTGAGCTACAGAGGACCACTCACAATCACACTTTTTCATAGAAAACAACATTGGTCCACAACAATGCTTAAACCACATCAGGAGACCACTTTTGATGTCTGGGAAAAAGATTCTGTACTGCATGTATGTGGCAAAACAAACGCCCACCTGATTGATAGGCAATTCATCATGATGTCATTCTGCCAAGTAGGCCTACTTTGCAGTCAATATTTAATTGGAAAGTTTTTTTGGGAAAGCCTTTAGTTTCGGCATTCTAACTGGTTACACAACACAAACAAGCGCATTCCCTAGCCATTACTTCTTCAGAAAGTTACAGGAAATGAGAATCACTGATGCATTATTTTCATGAGTTATGAGAAACTAGTGCAGTTTAACTACTTTTCTAGTTCAATACATCTAACAAACTTTCTGCTAAGTTCAATAAAATTTTTATATTGTTTAATTCCGTTTTAATATCAGATTCCGTGATTCCGTCCGCGTTTTCCGCATCGCAGATTTTATAGGGCCCTATGTATCCCACCCATGATGGCTGCTCAATTAAACTCTTATTCATCATTTAAAGTAGCCTATGTGTAAATAAAGTTTTTAATCTAAATTGCCATAATATTTTCTATAGCATATCAATCACATTAACTATAGTTTTAATGAAATATGATTTTATTTAATGTATGATTTCTTAACTCTTAGTGGTGGGCAATTCCACAGTAACAGAATGATGCTGTGACTCTGATTTTTCACAAAGTATGCCAATGAAAAACCATTGATTGCAAAGTGAAACTATGCACAATCACTACTTTTAACAAAGTCCACTGAAATTTACAAAAATCACATTTACTCGAAGAAACGGTGCAGATGTAAAGTTTGGTAACAGAATGGTGGCAAAATCTCCCTCAGTTTGTGACCACGTTTTCCAAAAACTCAGTTATGGGATAGTGCGGGATTTGAGCAATTAAGCCCTTTATCTACTTCCCCAGAGTCTGATGAACTCATGGATGCCATTTGTATATCTCTGCGTATTGTATGAAGGAAGTATGAGGTAGTTTCACGAGTCAATACTAACTAGCGTTATCGCAGACATAAAATCTGACTCTGGGGAAGTTGCCAAAATCCCAAACTATCCCTTTTAAGATTCAAAGATGTCTGCAGAAAGAATAGTGTGGGCTATGATATAACACCTTGAGTTTGAAAAAATCAATTTTGGTTATTGAATTACAGTAAGTGAACTGGATTAATAACTGGTAACAAAATGATGGTAACAGAATAACATTATGGGTCCATGATCTGTACTATACAGAAATGCATAATTATGAATGTCGTTCTCTTCATGGTGATGTATCCTGAATATGTACACAAAGGTAGAAAAATGTAATATCCACCTTTGCATGTTTGGGTATTATTCTACTACACACTGGATATTATTCTAATGAGCTCCGCCCCCAAACAAGACCAAATTTGGTTGGACCAGACCAAATCTGTACCAATCGTAGACGTCTATGTTTCACAAGGTTGGACATCAGAGTACAGCAGAGTAGAGTATAGCACAGCAAAGTAGAGTTCAGTACAGAGTATAGTTCAGTAAAGTACTCTAGTGTGCTCTACTGTACTAAACTGTACTGTATTGTACTGACCTATAATCTACTTTTCTTTACTGTGCTGTCCAAACGTCTATGATTGGTTCAGATTTGGACTGATAAAAATGTTAACTTATTTTCAACGTCCATGGACGTCAGTGCTCAGTGGGTGAGGTGAGAGGGCTGGTTACAGTAAATGGAAAGAGAGGGGGCTCATGGGTAGGTGTCAGTATGAGCTGGGAGAGGTGACATTAACTGGAGATGGAGCGAGGGAGGGGTTGTCCAGAATGCTTTTGGACCATTTGACCACCACATGACAGAAAGAGAAAGAAAACTGTTATGAGTTGAACATAACAGTCTGACAGTGGAAGGCAGGACAGTAGCAGGTGACCCAACTGTGGTTTGTGACTACTATGAATTCCCAATTTTTCGGAGGGGTCATTCGTTACCCATTTGGTAACAGAATGACGCATTTTCTATTCACTTAATAAATCATAAACCAAATTATCAGTAGAAACAATAAATAATTGGTAGGTCTACCTTTGTATGTGTTACTTCTGTGAACTTCCATTATCCTCCCTCATGAGGGAGAGATTTGAAAATATCTTGAATATATGTGGGTTTTTGGTAACAGAATGACAAGACACTAGGCAATATTTCTTAAACTTACAGAAGGCAAATCATTTATATTAGTTGGTACGGGTCTTTACTTCAACATTGTGTTCTGATGTATTTCTAAAACTCATTTTCCATCTGTTTGACCAGAAATCTTTTTTTAATTGTCCTAGATTCTATTAATATGTTCGCAGACGAGTATATAGTCAAACGCATCCAATTAAGCATCCTTTGAATGGACAATTACCTGGGCCACTGCAGAAAGTTAAATAAGATCCCGTCCAGTCCTCCTTTGTCTGTGCGGTGTAGCAGAAGGTTGCAAAGAGAGAGGGAACCTTGCCACACAAGAACATGGCAGGGGAGGATCAACCTATTCTGTTGTCATTGCAAAATCAATTGCTAGATTTCACCCGAATCTTTGAACAACTTGGCCCATCAACATGTTAGACAAGTCTCATGGTGGCCCTTCTATAGCTTGTCGATTTTTAAGACAACTGATTCACAAAGCATTGTCCTAAGACATGACGGGACATGTCGTTGGTTTGTTTGTGATTTCAACAAATCTCTTCCAGTAAGGATGGTGTTAACTAACATGGCATCTCCCCGCCCTGCGTCCTCTGCTTAGTTCGACTGCCGGTCAGTCGAACTTTCTCTTTTTACGCTCTTATTCTTAATAATCATCACCTTGATAGCGCCTGTTTATCACCTATGTTTCATTCATGTTTTTGGGGATGTGATTGTGGTTTTCACACTTGTTAATGTAGTGGTATACACTGTCATGACGTGCCCTCATGGGTTGAGGATCAAACATGCCGGCTAGGCAAAGGTTTGAACACCCCCTTTCCTGGGGACCAGTTTTATGACCGGTCGTAAATACCGTGCAGACTTTCTCTTCCTTGCCATGAAGTATTGGGAGAAAGGACCCCTTTGTTAACAAAGGAAGTCTTCCTGCCAAGACTCCAACATCCAAAAGTGTATTATGAAACAATATTCCTATTTAAAAGAATGTGGGAAATGGTTGGTGGGGACTTAATTTCGACCAGACCAGGAAGCCCACGGCTTAAAATGGTTGACACTCTACAAGACCAGCAGACGTGAAGCGTGAGCTAAATGTTACAAAATGGTTTAAAACTACGACTGTGTGTTTGTATTGTGTTATTATTTAGTTAGTTAGTAAATAAATAATTAAGCCAATTTTGTGTATTGCTGATTCATCAATAAGGGTAGGGTTCTTGCAGGTTCAAGGATTATGCAACGTTCAGAATGAGACTGATAAGAGGTAATTATTTGATAAGCGACTTATCTATATATATATATATATATATATATATATATATATATATATATATATATATATATATATATATATACACATACAGTGGGGAGAACAAGTATTTGATACACTGCCGATTTTGCAGGTTTTCCTACTTACAAAGCATGTAGAGGTCTGTAATTTTTTATCATAGGTACACTTCAACTGTGAGAGACGGATTCTAAAACAAAAATCCAGAAAATCACATTGTATGATTTTTAAGTAATTAATTTGCATTTTATTGCATGACATAAGTATTTGATACATCAGAAAAGCAGAACTTAATATTTGGTACAGAAACCTTTGTTTGCAATTACAGAGATCATACGTTTCCTGTAGGTCTTGACCAGGTTTGCACACACTGCAGCAGGGATTTTGGCCTTCTCCAGATCCTTCAGGTTTCGTGGCTGTTGCTGGGCAATATGGACTTTCAGCTCCCTCCAAAGATTTTCTATTGGGTTCAGGTCTGGAGACTGGCTAGGCCACTCCAGGACCTTGAGATGCTTCTTACGGAGCCACTCCTTAGTTGCCCTGGCTGTGTGTTTCGGGTCGTTGTCATGCTGGAAGACCCAGCCACGACCCATCTTCAATGCTCTTACTGAGGGAAGGAGGTTGTTGGCCAAGATCTCGCGATACATGGCCCCATCCATCCTCCCCTCAATACGGTGCAGTCGTCCTGTCCCCTTTGCAGAAAAGCATCCCCAAAGAATGATGTTTCCACCTCCATGCTTCACGGTTAGGATGGTGTTCTTGGGGTTTTACTCATCCTGCTTCTTCCTCCAAACACGGCGAGTGGAGTTTAGACCAAAAAGCTCTATTTTTGTCTCATCAGACCACATGACCTTCTCCCATTCCTCCTCTGGATCATCCAGATGGTCATTGGCAAACTTCAGACGGGCCTGGACATGCGCTGGCTTGAGCAGGGGGACCTTGCGTGCGCTGCAGTATTTTAATCCATGACGGCATAGTGTGTTACTAATGGTTTTCTTTGAGACTGTGGTCCCAGCTCTCTTCAGGTCATTGACCAGGTCCTGCCGTGTAGTTCTGGGCTGATCCCTCACCTTCCTCATGATCATTGATGCCCCACGAGGTGAGATCTTGCATGGAGCCCCAGACCGAGGGTGATTGACCGTCATCTTGAACTTCTTCCATTTTCTAATAATTGCGCCAACAGTTGTTGCCTTCTCACCAACCTGCATGCCTATTGGCCTGTAGCCCATCCCAGCCTTGTGCAGGTCTACAATTTTATCCCTGATGTCCTTACACAGCTCTCTGGTCTTGGCCATTGTGGAGAGGTTGGAGTCTGTTTGAGTGTGTGGACAGGTGTCTTTTATACAGGTAACGAGGTCAAACAGGTGCAGTTAATAAAGGTAATGAGTGGAGAACAGGAAAAACTAACAGGTCTCTGAGAGCCGGAATTCTTACTGGTTGGTAGGTGATCAAATACTTATGTCATGCAATAAAATGCAAATTAATTACTTAAATCATACAATGTGATTTTCTGGATTTTTGTTTTAGATTCCGTCTCTCACAGTTGAAGTGTACCTATGATAAAAATTACAGACCTCTACATGCTTTGTAAGTAGGAAAACCTGCAAAATCGGCAGTGTATCAAATACTTGTTCTCCCCACTGTACGTACGTACATACATACAGTGGGGAAAAAAAGTATTTAGTCAGCCACCAATTGTGCAAGTTCTCCCACTTAAAAAGATGAGAGATGCCTGTAATTTTCATCATAGGTACACGTCAACTATGACAGACAAATTGAGAAAAAAAAATCCAGAAAATCACATTGTAGGATTTTTAATGAATTTATTTGCAAATTATGGTGGAAAATAAGTATTTGGTCACCTACAAACAAGCAAGATTTCTGGCTCTCATAGACCTGTAACTTCTTCTTTAAGAGGCTCCTCTGTCCTCCCCTCGTTACCTGTATTAATGGCACCTGTTTGAACTTGTTATCAGTATAAAATACACCTGTCCACAACCTCAAACAGTCACACTCCAAACTCCACTATGGCCAAGACCAAAGAGCTGTCAAAGGACACCAGAAACAAAATTGTAGACCTGCACCAGGCTGGGAAGACTGAATCTGCAATAGGTAAGCAGCTTGGTTTGAAGAAATCAACTGTGGGAGCAATTATTAGGAAATGGAAGACATACAACACCACTGATAATCTCCCTCGATCTGGGGCTCCACGCAAGATCTCACCCCGTGGGGTCAAAATGATCACAAGAACGGTGAGCAAAAATCCCAGAACCACACGGGGGGACCTAGTGAATGACCTGCAGAGAGCTGGGACCAAAGTAACAAAGCCTACCATCAGTAACACACTACGCCGCCAGGGACTCAAATCCTGCTGTGTCCCCCTGCTTAAGCCAGTACATGCCCAGGCCCGTCTGAAGTTTGCTAGAGTGCATTTGGATGATCCAGAAGAGGATTGGGAGAATGTCATATGGTCAGATGAAACCAAAATAGAACTTTTTGGTAAAAACTCAACTCGTCGTGTTTGGAGTACAAAGAATGCTGAGTTGCATCCAAAGAACACCATACATACTGTGAAGCATGGGTGTGGAAACATCATGCTTTGGGGCTGTTTTTCTGCAAAGGGACCAGGACGACTGATCCGTGTAAAGGAAAGAATGAATGGGGCCATGTATCGTGAGATTTTGAGTGAAAACCTCCTTCCATCAGCAAGGGCATTGAAGATGAAACGTGGCTGGGTCTTTCAGCATGACAATGATCCCAAACACACCGCCCCGGGCAACGAAGGAGTGGCTTCGTAAGAAGCATTTCAAGGTCCTGGAGTGGCCTAGCCAGTCTCCAGATCTCAACCCCATAGAAAATCTTTGGAGGGAGTTGAAAATCCGTGTTGCCCAGCGACAGCCCCAAAAGATCACTGCTCTAGAGGAGATCTGCATGGAGGAATGGGCCAAAATACCAGCAACAGTGTGTGAAAACCTTGTGAAGACTTACAGAAAACGTTTGACCTGTGTCATTGCCAACAAAGGGTATATAACAAAGTATTGAGAAACTTTTGTTATTGACCAAATACTTATTTTCCACCATAATTTGCAAATAAATTCATAAAAAATCCTACAATGTGATTTTCTGGAATTTCTTTTCTCATTTTGTCTGTCATAGTTGACGTGTACCTATGATGAAAATTACAGGCCTCTCTCATCTTTTTAAGTGGGAGAACTTGCACAATTGGTGGCTGACTAAATACTTTTTTCCCCCACTGTACATACATGCATGCATACAGCTCTGGAAAAAATTAAGAGACCACTGCAAATTTTTCTTAAATTAGCATCTCTACATGTATGACAGCCATTCCATTCCAGTGTCTGTTGAATTCCAACACAGGCACACCTCATTCTACTGAATTAGGTACTGATTAGGTGATCACATGAACCAAATCTTATTTAACGAGAAAGTATAAAAAACCACTGCTGTGGTCATCACTATCCTCTTGCAATAGGACCAGCTGGATCGCAAAAACTGTGCTAATAGTACCTAAAAAGTAATATTAATCAAAAAATAACTATTGACCATGTCAAAAGAGTTCAAAGGGAAAGTTTTGAGTGAGGAAAAGAAGGGTTCAATTCTGGCTTTACTGGCAGAGGGATACAGTGAGCGTCGGGTTGCTTCCATCCTTAAAATTTCAAAGACGGCGGTTCACAAGAACAAGGTCAAGCAGCAGACATTGGGGACAACAAAGCTACAGACCGGCAGAGGGCGAAAACGACTCTACTGACCGGGATGACCGCCAACTCATTCGAATGTCACTCAACAACCGTAGGATGACATCAAGTGACCTACAAAAAGAATGGCAAACGGCAGCTGGGGTGAAGTGCACGGCGAGGACGGTTCGAAACAGGCTCCTAGGGGCAGGGCTGAAGTTGTGCAAAGCTAGAAAAAAGCCCTTCATCAATGAGAAGCAAAGAAGAGCCAGGCTGAGGTTTGCAAAAGACCATAAGGATTGGACCATAGAGGACTGGAGTAAGGTCATCTTCTCTGATGAGTCCAATTTTCAGCTTTGCCCAACACCTGGTCATCTAATGGTTAGACGGGGACCTAGAGAGGCCTACAAGCCACAGTGTCTCGCATCCACTGTGAAATTTGGTGGAGGATCGGTGATGATCTGGGGGTGCTGGATGGATGGTCACAAGCCATCAAACAAAACCGATCTGCTTGAATTTTTGCGCCAGGAGTGGCATAAAGTCACCCAACATCAATGTGAAAGACTGGTGGAGAGCATGCCAAGACGCATGAAAGCTGTGATTGAAAATTAGGGTTATTCCACCAAATATTGATTTCTAAACTCTTCCTAAGTTAAAACATTACTATTGTGTTGTTTAAAAATGAACATGAACTTATTTTCTTTGCATTATTCGAGGTCTGAAAACACTGCATCTTTTTTGTTATTTTGACTAGTTGTCATTTTCTGCAAATAAATGCTCTAAATTACAATATTTTTATTTGGGAGAAATGTTGTCAGTAGTTTATAGAATAAAACAAAAATGTTATTTTTACCCAAACACATACCTATAAATGGGGCAGCAGGTAGCTTAGTGGTTAAGAGCGTTGTGCCAGTAATCGAAAGGTCGCTGGTTCTAATCCCTGAGCCGACTAGGTGAAAAATCTGTTGATGTGCCCTTGAGTAAGGCACTTAACCCTAATTGCTCATGTAAGTCGCTCTGGATAAGAGCGTCAGCTAAATGACTAAAATGTAAATGTAAATAAATAGTAAAACTAGAGAAACTGATCATTTTGCAGTGGTCTCTTACTTTTTTCTGCAGCTGTGTGTATATATATATATGTATGTGTGTGTGTGTGTGTGTGTGTGTGTGTGTGTGTGTATATGTATATATATATAGATAGATAGATTAGATTAGTTTAATTCGGGAGATGGTAACTCCTTAAACAACTTATTCCGTGGTGCCCCAAATTCCTAATGAGTTAATTGTTACATGATTAATTTAATCGAGTGACAATTAAACACAGTTAGCTGATTCAATAAATAACAGTCATACGTTAAAGTACGTCACGACAACACATGAGAGGTGTGGGCTTGATATGACAATGGAGCTAATATCTCATATTGATCTTAATGTGTCTTTTATAATAGTAACTTACCTACTGGTGTTGGAAGTAACACATACTTAGCATATAGATTATATACTGAACAAAAATCTAAACACAACAGTTTAAAAGATTTTCTTGAGTTACAAGGAAATCAGTCAATTGAAATAAGTTCATTAGGCCCTAATCTATGGATTTCACATGACTGGGAATACAGATATGCATCTGTTGGTCACAGATGCCTTCAAAAAAATAAGTAGCGTCATGGATCAGAAAACCAGTCAGTATCTGGTGTGACCACCATTCGCCTCATGCAGCGCGACACATCTCCTTCGAAAGGAAAGGGGGATACCTAGTTAGTTGTTACAACTGAATGCATTCAACTGAAATGTGTCTTCCGCATTTAATCCAACCCTTCTGAATCAGAGAGGTGTGAAGGGTTTCCTTAATCGACAGCCACGTCTTCGGCGCGAGTTGCTCAGGTTGTTGATTGTGGCCTGTGGAATGTTGTCCCACTCCTCGTCAATGGCTGTGCGAAGTTGCTGGATATTGGCGGGAACTGGAACACGCTGCCGTACACGTCAATCCAGAGCATCCCAAACATACTCAATGGGTGACATGTCTGGTGAGTATGCAGACCATGGGAGTATGCAGAACATTTTCAGCTTCCAGGAATTGTGTGCAAATCCTTGCAACATGGGGCTGTGCATCATCATGCTGAAACATGAGGAGATGGCAGCGTATGAATGGCACGACAATGGGCCTCAGTATCCCGTCACGGTATCTCTGTGCATTCAAATTGCCATCGATAAAATGCAATTGTGTTCGTTGTCCGTAGCTTCTGCCTGCCCATATCATAACCCACTGCCACCATGGGGCAATCTATTCACAACATTGACATCAGCATACCGCTTGCCCACACAACGCCATAAACATGGTCTGCGTTTGTGAGCCCGGTTGGACGTACTGACAAATTCTCAAACAACATTGGTAGAGAAATGGTAGAGAAATTAATATTCAATTCTCTGGCAACAGCTCTGGTGGATTTTCCTGCCGCCAGCATGCCAATTGCACACTTCCTCAACTTGGGACATCTGTAGCGTTGTGTGACACAACTGCACATTTTAGAGTGGCCTTCTTTTGTCCCCAGCACAAGGTGCACCTGTGTAATGATCATGCTGTTTAATCAGCTTCTTAATATGCCACACCTGCCAGGTGGATGGATTATATTGGCAAAGGAGTAATTACTAATTTGTGCACAACATTTAGAGAGAAATAAGCTTTTTGTGCATATGGAAAACGTCTGGGATCTTTTATTTCAGCTCATAAAACATGGGACCAACACTTTACATGTTCCATTTACATTTGAAATGGGCACAATAGCATAAACATCTTCCACTTGCAACAATGTTACTTGGAGCAAATGCAACAATGTCTCTGATGTTGGTATCAAACTTGTACAATGTAGCTCATTGTAGGCAGGCATTGTAAATGTGATGGGCGCTATATCATTTACTTTATAATGGTACATTTGCAATAATGTCGCTGCTATACACCTTTAATATTAATAACACCTAACATAGTATTATATTTACTACAGCACATTCACTGGAATGTTTAATAAAGCATAATAAGCATAAGTCTTTTTATAAAGGTTTAAATGGCAATGGTACATTTAGCCTGTGAGGACATGTCATGACTTGCCTCAGAGCAGGGTTGGGGGAGGGGTTTCAGTCCTGGCCATATGAACTGGGGGAGCAGCATAATCTCTGTACAGAATATTTAAACCTGGACTCATTCATAATCTGGAGAGTATATCAGGAGAGGAGTGACGTTAAAATGTGTTTATTTGGAGGACGCTGGGCTGTCACAGCAGCCTTGAGTTTCAGTACAGTTGATAAGAATCAAGAGGACTCTGCTTTATACAGAAGGTAAGAGATCCCTCTTTTGTCCAAACTTCATGTAATGGTCAAATTTCCTTCTCATGTCACTAATTAGATCTGAACTAAGCATGTGCTTTGAAATAACTACATTTTCTACTGTCCAATGCTTCAAAGGGGACTTGGAAAGGTTCAGGGCAGAGTCAAACAAGAACAATGGGGATCAGATTTACTTAATTTAATTTTGGACATGTATACATCCTAATTTTGACTCATTTTGTGAGTTAAATCAAACTATCAAAAAATAGAAGTGATAGGTTCGGATACAGTGACCAAATTAATATGGTGAAGTTTGTATTTCGTTGCCATAATATCTATCACACCGGGACTAGAACAATGCTGACAGTCTTTGTTTAATCTAAGTATGGTTTTTGATTTTAACAAACCCCTTCTCCCTCTTCTTCTCCAGTATTCTCCAGACCTGAACAAGTTGTTCTGCCAGTTGGCAAAGACTTGTCCAGTTCAGATTGTGGTGGACCACCCCCCTCCTCCGGGGGCAGTGGTACGAGCCCTGGCCGTCTATAAGAAGTTGAGCGACGTGGCTGACGTGGTGAGACGCTGTCCTCACCACCAGAGCACCAGCGAGAACAATGAAGGTAACACAGTGGGAAGGCTACTCTTACCCAAACTACAACGTGTTAGAAAGATCTAGAATGTTATACTGTGTGCTCTTAGATGCAGTATAGAGGATCCACACTATAAAAGGAGTTTGAGTTATTTTATACTCATTCATTCAAGAGGCAACAAGTGTAACGCAAATGTTTCGGCTGGTAGGCTATCCTCAGTGACACTTAATACTCATAAGTGTTTTCTGTGCCTTAGGTCCTGCCCCACGAGGTCACCTGGTCAGAGTTGAGGGGAACCAGCGAGCAGAGTATATGGAGGATGGTAACACTCTGAGACAGAGCGTGCTCGTCCCCTATGAGCCGCCTCAGGTAGGTCCCATACTCTACTGTTGTGTGTGTTAGGGCTGACCCCATTTAGTCTACTGGACGATTGTTTGGGCTATAGGCTGTTGGTCAGAGATTTCTTTAGTCGAGCAGTTGCAAATGTGATTTCTTTTTTCATGGTGCACAAGACACCCGTCTGATTTGCACCTGTCTCTGTGGACTAATCCATTGCGGAGGCCACAGGGATGGCACAGTCCATCACGCAGACAGGGGTGTCACTCATTCAATGGAGGGCCTAGTGTCTGCAGGTTTTTGGATTTTCCTTTCAATTAAGCCCTAGGCAACCAGGTGTGGGTAGTTCCTTACTAATTAGTGACCCTAATTCATGAATCAAGGGAGGAGTGAAAACCTGCAGACACTCGGCCCTCTGTGGAATGAGTTTGACACCTGTGCTCTAAGACATGTGCTACTGAAATTGTAAATGATTCTATTATTTAAGAATAATGGTGGTTCACTAATAAATATAATATTATTTTATGACAAATGCGCTTTCTACCGTGATGGATAGTGGTCGTTGTCTGCGGTTCTGGAACTTAATCTTCAGTGCGCCGTTGAATTAGTAGCCTACTGTTTCCATGAGCACCAAGCCTCACGCAACCACAAAATGTTGGATAAACCAATTTCACAAATTCGGCTGTTTTGGATCTTTGCTATGCTATAATAAAGCCTTTACAAATGTTTCGTTAGAACAGACTTTCTGGTACATTTGGTGTTTACACTTTTCCAAACGGGTAGAAAAATAATATTGTTATCTAACAGCACCTGTTTGTCACACATAATATGCACGCAGCTCTCGCTCTTATAATAATAATCATCATCATCATCATCATCATCATCATCATCATCATGAGGTAGTCACCTGGAATGCATTTCAATTAACAGGTGTTACTTCTTAAGTTAATTTGTGGAATTTCTTTCCTTAATGCGTTTGAGCCAATCAGTTGTGTTGTGACCAGGTAGGGGGGATATACAGAAGATGTCTGTCTTTGTCTTTGTGAGACGCGATGTGGGTGTACGGATGATCTCCGCACATGTAGTTCCCACCGTAAAGCATTGAGGAGGAGGTGTTATGGTGACACTGTCTGATTTTAATTAAAATTTAAGGTACACTTAACCTGCATGGCTACCACAGCATTCTGCAGCGAAACGCCATCCCGATACTCAACTAGTCTCAAGAAGGCCAGTTTTATTGCTTCTTTAATCAGCACAACAGTTTTCAGCTGTGCCAACATAATTGCAAAAGGGTTTTCTAGTGATCAATTTGCCTTTTAAAATGATAAACTTAGATTAGCAAACACAACGTGCCATTGGAACAAAGGACTGATGGTTGCTGATAATGGGCCTCTGTACGCCTATGTAGATATTCCATAAAAAATCAGCCATTTCCAGCTACAATAGCCATTTACAACATTAACAATATCTACACTGTATTTCTGATCAATTTGATGTTATTTTAATGGACAAGAAATTAGCTTTTCTTTCGAAAACAAGGACATTTCTAAGTGACCCCAAACTTTTGAACGGTAGTGTCTAATTCGGGAGATGGTAACTCGTTAAACAACTTCTTCCGTGGTGCCCCAAATTCCTAATGAGTTAATTGTTACATGATTAATTTCATAGAGTGACAATTAACACAGTTGATTCGATAAATAACAGTCGCCGTATGAATAAAATTCAGGTTACGACAGCATGATGATGCTGCCACCACCATGCTTCACTGTAGTGCCAGGTTTCCTTCAGATGTGACGCTTGGCATTCAGGCCAAAGACTTAAATCTGGGTTTCATCAGACCAGACAATCTTGTTTCTCATGGTCTGAGAGTCCTTTAGGTGCCTTTTGGCAAACTCCAAGCAGGCTGTCATGTGCCTTTTTACTTAGGAGTGGCTTCCGTCTGGCCACTTTACCATAAAAGCCTGATTGGTGGAGTGCTGCAGAGATGGTTGTCATTCTGGAAGGTTTCTCCCATCTCCACAGAGGAACTCTGGAGCTCTGTCAGAGTGACCATTGTCATTATGTGGTGTTGTGTGTAGATTGACGAGGAAAAATATTTATGTAATCCATTTTAGAATAAGGCTGTAACGTAACAAAATGTGGAAAAAGTAAAGGGGTCTGAATACACTATGTACAAAAGTATGTGGACACCCCTTCAAATTAGTGGATTCTGCTATTTCAGCCACACCCGTTGCTGACAGGTGTATAACCTTCGAGCACACAGTCTAGTAGCATAGTCAAAGTCCAGACCAAATCACAATTCAGATGTTGTGGCAGGACTTGAAACGAGCAGTTCATGCTTGCAAACCCACATGTCGCTGAGTTAAAGCAGTTCTGCATGGAAGAGTGCGCCAAAATTCCACCATAGCGACGTGAGAGACTGATTAACAACTTTTAACCAAGTGTATGGTTGGAGTCATTGCAGCTAAAGGTGGCACAATCAGTTGAGTGTAAGGGGGCAATTACTTTTTCACACAGGGGCATTGGGTGTTGCGTAACTTTGTTTATGAAATAAGTATTTAATTGTTGTTATTTGTTCACTCAGGTTCCCTTTATCTAATATTAGGTTTTGGTTGAAGATCTGATAACATTCAGTATCAAAAATATGCAAAAGTAGAGAATCAGAAAGGGGGTAAATACTTTTTCACAGCACTGTATATGTGTGTATGAGAGCGAGTGTATCCATCTGTCACAGATGTCTATCTCTATCTGGTTTCCCAGGTGGGATCAGAGTGTACCACTGTGCTATACAACTTCATGTGCAACAGCTCCTGTATGGGTGGGATGAACCGCAGACCCATCCTCACCATCATCACCCTGGAGACACAGGAGTGAGTATCATCTAATAATCCATTTTCGACTGTTGCTCCATTGACTGATTTGTGATCTCTGGCTCCCTCTACCTGCCTGTGTCTCTCCTCTGCAGGGTTTTGTCTCAGTTCCATTTAAATTCAGAGTCATTGTTGCTTTTCTAAGAATGACTATTTTAATTTCACTGAATTAAAATGGAATTGACCCCAACCCTGGTCCTGGGTTGACCCCAACCAATGTCATGTCATGGTATGACAGTGATGGGAACTTCCTCTCCCGTCCTGCAGGGGGCAGCTCCTGGGCCGGCGCTCCTTTGAGGTGCGTGTGTGTGCCTGTCCTGGTCGAGACAGGAAGACAGAGGAGATCAACCTGAAGAAGCAGCAGGAGACAACCCTGGAGACCAAGACCAAGCCTGCCCAGGGAACCAAACGCTGTAATAGATCCTGGCAATCTTAAAGCGGTGTCCATGGGGTTGGGAGGTTGGGAATAACATAAGATGGCAAAAAGAAAGATGTCAGATTCACATTGGACAATAAAGTTGAATTCCTCTATTCTGTGGCTGATAAAGGTTGACATTGACCTATGACCCTGAGTGTGAGCAGTTCCTCATCATGTGTGTCATGTTTGTGTTCTTCTCAGCTGTGAAGGAGGCCTCCCTGCCTGCCCCTCGGCCTGAAGTCAGTAAGAAGACCAAGTCCTCCTCCCCTGCTGTGAGTGACGATGAGATCTACACTCTTCAGGTAACTACTCAGAGGACAGACCAACAGCAATTTATTATCATGTCTCGTCCCCTTCAGAGATGCCTAGTCACTAGTCTGCTGTTGGCTGTTTGTGTGTAACTGGGCTCATCTGCCCCTCCAGATCCGAGGGAAGGAGAAATATGAGATGCTGAAGAAGCTCAATGACTGTCTTGAACTGAGTGAGTTGGTGCCTGCTGCCGACGCTGACAAATACCGTCAGAAACGGTGAGTTCACTTACCTCTCTGATACACACGCGCACACACACACACATCCTCTCTTCCTTCCGCTCTCGCTTTCCCTTATGCAACATTTGGCTCTCTCGTGAGTGTGTGTTTTTCCTTCTTTCCGAATCTTAATCAAATTAAACATGAAATCCCCTACAGCCTCACCAAGAGAGTTGCCAAACGGGAACTCGGAGTGGGGCCAAAGAAAGGGAAGAAACTACTGGTGAAGGAGGAGAGGAGCGACTCTGACTGAGAAGGAGAGCGAGTCGTCCCATGTCATTTCAGCAAGCCATGACACCCACCATCCGATTGTTCTGAAATTGTTTATTTAATTAGAAACAGGTAAGATTGGCATTCCTAAAACATTATTTTGTTGAAATGTCATTTTATCTTGGCGAAATTAAGCTAATTGATTGCACCCAAATTGGCCGTTTTTAATTGATAGGATTCAGATCATATTTAAGAAATATAGTACCCAACATCCGATTTGGATCAAACTTCTTCCTACCAATGAGTAAGACATGAATATCAAAAGCCACCCATGGACCCCCCACACCCCATGCCAATCCCACCCCAACATCCAGTATACAGTATCAGTTCTCTGTGTTTGACAAGTAGTATGGAGCTGTATATTGTATTATCTGAATCCTATTCAAATTGCCAGTTTGGGTGCAATCAATTAGCTTAATTTCTCAGAGATTAAATTATATTTCAACAAAATAATGTTTAAGGAACGCTAATCATATCTGTTACCAACTACAGAAACTATTTCCGAACAATCTGATATGGTGGGTGTCAATACTTTTCTTGTGCTTTTTGAGGTGGAACGACCCGAGAGAGAGGATTTACCCATCCTGCTTTGTTTCTGTTCTGCCAAATTACCTTTTCTATTAATTGAGGGAATGCAATTACGGTAAACTGTTGATGCTTGCAGCTTACTAGCCTTATGTTAGCATGCTGTTTTAGTGCAGGTTAAGCTTGTTATTCTGTCATGCTTATGGGCAACTTTGGTGCGCTCATCAGTTGGTTGGTGGCCCATGCAGGTCCTGAATCCCTGTTCTAGTGTTACTCACTCTGAGGACAATGAACTCTCTGTCCTGTTAGACTATATGTATTGCTTTTTGTAGGATTGTGATATGATCTACTTTCTTTTCTATATAGTACATGCATTCCCCTGGGTTCTCTGTACTGTACATTTAGCTAACGTCAACCTAGCATGGCCATCACGCAGTCCTTTTTGCATATGAAAGATAAGTATGTATTAGAGTACAGGGGCCTTACTGTGGTTCATAAGTGATGATGTTTAGTTAGTGAGGCCTATTGATAAGATCCTTACTTGAATAATGGGTGAGAGCTTCAACTGAACATCTACCTCCCTAGTCATTATATTGTTAACTGTAAAGTTCTGTCAACAGTATCCTGCCACTGCCATACGTGTCTAGCTGTTTAGCGCAACATGTCTCTTCTACAACACCCCTTTTATCATGATGTTGAAATGTATGCTTTGGTAGTGTCTTAAGACAGCCTTACCAGAAGAGTAGCTGATTTGGTTCTGGGTGCCGAGAATACGTTTTGGGTAAAAAACCTTTTAATGTTCTGCCAAATAGACTCCCCTCACAGGTAGACACTTGCTGTTTTCAGAACAGGAATTTGTAAGACACTGCAGAAATATTGCAAAAAAGTGTTAATTTAAATTGCAGTCCTAGTTGGATATTTTTAAGGTCCAATTTATTTTTTTATCTTTATTCTCTTTCGTAATTTTGTATCGGTAACATGTTTTTGTACCCTTTTTTATTTTTGTTAAGAGGAAGAGTACACACACACACACACACACGCCAGAATATCTACCAAACACACTTTTTATTAAACTGCCACGGAAATACATTGACATTTTCATAAAACTATTAAAGAAAACATTACATTTTCATTAAGTTTGGGTTTGTGTGATTTATTGTATAAATATATATGTATTAGTAAGTGTGACAGCATGCATGCAATGTAAAGCTTAGACAATTTGAAGTTACATTATTATGAAAATATTTAATACAAAAGTGATTGGTCCAAGCTTGATCAATTTCTTCTATTCTTATATATATATACAGTACCAGTGAAAAGTTTGGACACCTACTTATTCAAGGGTTTTTCTTTATTCTTACTATTTTCTACATTGTTGAATAATTGTGAAGACATCAAAACTATGAAATAACACATGGAATCATGTAGTAACCAAAAAAGTGTTAAACAAATCAAAATATATTTTTATATTTGAGATTCTTCAAATAGCCACCCTTTGCCTTGATGACAGCTTTGCACACTCTTGGCATTCTCTCAACCAGCTTCACCTGGAATGCTTTTCCAACAGTCTTGAAGGAGTTCCCACATATGCTGAGCACTTGTTGGTTGCTTTTCCTTCACTCTGCGGTCCAACTCATCCCAAACCATCTCAATTGGGTTGAAGCTGGGTGATTGTGGAGGCCAGGTAATCTGATGCAGCACTCCATCACTCTCCTTCTTGGTCAAATAGCCCTTACACAGCCTGGAGGTGTGTTGGGTCATTGTCCTGTTGAAAAACAAATTATAGTCCCACTAAGCGCAAACCAGATGGGATGGCGTAACGCTGCAGAATGCTGTGGTAGCCATGCTGGTTAAGTGTGCCTTGAATTCTAAATAAATCACTGACAGTGTCACCAGCAAAGCACCATCACACCACCACCTCCATGCTTCACGGTGGGAACCACACATGCAGAGATCATCCGTTCTCCTACTCTGCGTCTCACAAAGACACAGCAGTTGGAACCAAAAAACTCACATTTGGACTCATCAAACCAAAGGACAGATTTCCACCGGTCTAATGTCCATTGCTCGTGTTTCTTGGTCCAAGCAAGTCTTCTTCTTATTGGTGTCCTTTAGTAGTGGTTTCTTTGCAGCAATTTGACCATGAAGACCTGATTCACGTAGTCTCCTCTGAACAATTGATGTTGAGATGTGTCTGTTACTTGAACTCTGTGAAGCATTTATTTGGGCTGCAATTTCTGAGGCTGGTAACTCTAATGAACTTATCCTCTGCAGCAGAGGTGACTCTGGGTCTTCCTTTCCTGTGCCGGTCTTTATGAGAGCCAGTTTCATCATAGCGTTTGATGGTTTTTGCGACTGCACTTGAAGAAACTTTCAAAGTTCTTGAAATGTTCCGTATTGACTGACCTTCATGTCTTAAAGTAATGATGGACTGTTGTTTCTCTCTGCTTATTTGAGCTGTTCTTGCCATAATATGGACTTGGTCTTTTACCAAATAGGGGGATCTTCTGTATACCACCCCTACCTTGTCACAACACAACTGATTGGCTCAAATGCATTAAGAAGGAAAGAAATTCCACAAATTAACTTTTTTTTTTTACGAATTCTGATTGGGTGGGCCTATGCCCTCCCAGGCCCACCCATGGCTGCGCTCCTGCCCAGTCATTTGAAATCCCTAGATTAGGGCTTAATTGATTTATTTACATTTACTGATTTCCTTATATGAACTGTAACTCAGCAAAATCTTTGAAATAGTTGCATGTTGCGTTTATTTTTGTTCAGTATAGATACTAAATATATACTTCAGAGATACTACATAGATACTAAATAGATAATTCATAGATACTAGATACATCATCCATGGAGGCAATAGGAGGGCTCTTAACAGATATTTTGAGGTCACGGTTCCAGGATCAAGGTTATCTGTTGTTGCTGTAAACCATAGGGTGGTTTCACTCACACTGATTAAGGCTAATCCTGAGAATCTCCATTGAGTTAGTTTTTTAGTCCAGGACTAGCAGGAACCGCCCCTATGATGGGTAGAGGCTCTTCTGACAGACACACGAGTTTGGGGTTCTGAGATTAGGTAGGGGGTGCCTAGTCTACATCTCTGACATACTTCGGCGATGAGATGGTGATGAGGGTGCGTCCATCCAGCGGAGCAAACAGTGGATACAGCTTCTCCTTGAAGTTATCGGTGAATGTATAGATGTGCGCCCGGGTCTCCACGTTGTAGAAGGAGATCTGACCCTCCTCGAAGTCCAGATAGATGCCCACATTGCGGGGCAGCATCTCCAGGGGCAGGGAGGTCTCTGGCTTGGTGCAGGCATATAACTGCCTCGTGCTGCGCCACAGGGCCCAGTAGCCTTCGGCGGGGGTCATAGGGAAGCGACCGTGGCGTTTGGACGTGGCGGTGGTCAGACCGACTCTCCAGTATCCGTTGTTGGCCAGGGTGACCTCCCAGTAGTGACGTCCAGAGGACATGCCCTCCCAGCCCAGGACGCAGGGCCAGCCATCATAGCGCTGCGTGCTGAAGTCCACCTCTGTCGTGCAGTGAGCCTCCTGGACCTTCTTATGGTCGTCTGAGAGCAGCAGCCACGGGTGGTTGGTCATAGGGTCCAAGTTAACGTCAACTATGTAGGAGGACAACGTGAGAGGAGAGGTTTTAGTGCATGTATATTGTGTTTCTGGGCAATAGAGGACCACAATTGAAATTATTTAAGTAAACCTTTTTTTCTGTTATTCTCGGTTATTTTGAAAGCACTGTATCCACTTGTATGGTTGGAATTGTATTATTTTAAAATCAAATCAAATCTGTCCATCTAAATACACTCTGCAGTGTTTCCCAACTCCGGTCCTCGAGTACCCCCAACAGCACACATTTTTGTCGTAGCCACAGACAAAAATACCTGATTCAACTTGTCAAGGGCTTGATGATTAGTTGACAAGTAGAATCAGGTGTGCGTGTCTGGGGCCACAGCAAAAAGATGTACTGTTGGCAGTACTTGAGGACCAAAGTTGGTAAACACTGTACTGAATTATGAAATGCAGCAAATGAAGCATAATTACCTGAAGCACTGCAGATCCAGTTCCACACTGAGTTTGGGATGTACTTAGGCGTTTCTGTCAATTCAGGAGAAGACGATAACATACCTCTATAACATTCAAATGTTAAAATAATGACACTTTTCAAACATTCACAGCCAGAAAGCAAAAAGATTTGGATGTTAGGAGGGGGCGAACATACCTGTTTTCCAGGTGCGTTGTTTCATAGCCAGCCATAGCTGGGGAACGATACCCTATAGGAGGAGCAAAGAGAAGGGTTGCGTCAGAATTGGGGCAATGCCAGTGGTTGATAGAGAAAGAGAGCAGGGGCCAGAGGGCATGACCAGGAGTAATAAAGGAGGCACTGTGTTACCAATGGGCAGTTCTAGAGGGTAGTATTCCATTCCAAAACAGTTGACTCAACTGTAGGTAATAGAAAGGTCAGCATGAAGTATTGCTGATGGTTTGTCTCTGATCTGATAACGATTTATATTGGCTAGTCTATAGCCCCTTTGATTAGGCGGCTGCCTTATCACTGCTTGCATAAGAGCTTTATCTGGAGCCGTCCTCCTCTTTTGGTTGACACAATGTCATCCGAGGACAATATTCTAGGTGAATCGAAACCTAACTCAAATTCTGTGTGTTGCATTTGAAAAAGGTAGATGGTACCAATCATAGCTTGAAATTGTAAAGACATTTAATAAGACTGGATCCTACAAAGATTGAGAGAAATGTGTGGGTGGCAGGGTTATGGTTAGGGTTGAACCAGTATGTGGACATGAAGCTAGGGTTGTGGTTAGGGTCAGGGTTAGGATTGATCATAGGGTTAGGGCTGTGTGCCTCACTGTGCTGCTGTCCTCTTCCTTCAGTAGAGACCAGGTGATGAACTCCAGGAAGGGGAGGAGGGTCACCAGCTTCTTTTTATTCAGCTCCAGCCGTCTCAGCATCTGGGTGAGCTCATCCCTCATCAGACCACATCTCTGAATGGACACAAACAGTGCAAGGTTCATGAACTGATTTGATCTCACTGAGACTGACTCTGACCTTAGATCAGGCAACCTCTACCTACACCAATGATATGTATAAATCAGCAATGATGGCTATGACTGGCAAGAACACACACACCTCTGTGACACTCTGCAGCTCCTTAGCCCATTCCATGATCCTCTGCTCTGCCTGTGTGGAGGGGTCAAGATCCTCCCTGTTCTTCTCCAGGTCTACGAAGTCACCTCGCTCCTGTATCCAGGAACTCTGTGGGACAGGGAAAAACATATGAAGTATAGCCAATTACTGTGTTTGTATCAGTGTCTCATTATCTCGTGAAATAAATCATTGTTATGAGTAAGATTCATGGATTCTCAATTGATCATCCTGGTTTCATTAATTCACATCATAGTAAAGTATAGGAGATCACTTCCCCCCTCCACTTCATCTGTCTTGTCCTAGTCAACAGCATCCATATTTTACAGTATGAATATGCAAGTTGCTCGAGATGAGAATTGTGAGAATATTGTTAGTAACCCACTCACTGTGTCCACTCTCTTCAACTCCTCTGCCCATTGGAGGATGAGTTTTCGACACTGTTCCAGACTCTGTACGCTCTGCTGGTCCACTCTGGCATTCTTTCTGAGCTGCAGAACAACACACAATAACAAGTTGATGTACACAGCACAAAACTGTCATTTACACTCCATTCAAGACATCAGACCAGGGTTCAAATACTATTTGAGCATTTCCTCTAGCCTGCTAGATAGGTGGGGTTTACAGTTTTGTGACTATTCTATTGGTGCATTAAGTCAGGCAAGCTCAATCAAGCACAGATAAAGTATTTTAAATGATTTCAAATAGTATTTGAACCCAGGTTTGCAAGAAATTCCGTAATTTGCCCCAAAGCTTCTTCCCATTCATATGTCAGCCCACAACAACCACACCCACTCCTGTCCCAATGACCTGATGTAGCATCTCCCCCACCAAATTTAGATCCAGTATCTTATTCCACATTTAGTTTATCTAAGGACTGGTAAATTATGTCATAAGAATTATACAGTTTTTTATCAACCACCGTGATCCATGGATTTATGACATAAGGTCTCCCAGAGCAACGTTTATGAAAGTCCCATAAAACAACAACAGTGAAGGCTCTATTTCCTTGTCAAAGGCCATTCTGGATTACGGCTCAGGATAAAGGTTAACTGATAAACATGCCATACCGACATACATACACTGTAGATAGAATATGATGCATAATATTTTGCTCAAACGATCAAATCCAAAACAAAGCATGATTTCCTTTAGTGATTTAATTTAGTGATTGCATTTAGTTTCTTCAAATGATGTGAAGTAATTTACTGTCCATAAGCAGATCAAACCAGACAAAGAAAGAACTCAACCAGGAAACCATCATGACAAATCTATAACCAGAAAATTCATGTTCTATCAGCATGAAATAAACTCCATTATAATCCATAACAAACTAAGACATCACGCTGAGTAGTCTCATTTTAGTCAGAATGTGACTCAATAGAATTTGACATGTGTTTCAATAGAATCTGCTCAACAACCACAAAGCTTTCAAAAACAGAGATTAATTTATACTCTTCTTGCCTCATTTACTCAGTATATAAGGTGTTATACATACCAGTATACCGTGTGTGTACCTAGGGGTAACTGAGGATTTCAACTGTCAATCTACATTACCCTACAACAGAACGCCACCTCCCATACAGTGTTTCAGTACTCCTACACATATGATAGATCTCTACATCCCAATAAAGACTGATCAAGAAATATACAAATATACAAACAACAAAGGATTTGGGCCCAACGTGGGACCCAGTCCCTAAGTCTCAGGCCTACCTAACCAAACCTTATACAGTAGGGCCCAGCCCAGACAGACCCTCTGTCTCAGGCCTACCTTGCAGACCTTAAATATATTTAGTCTCAGGCCTACCTTGCAGACCTTAAATATTTAGTCACAGGCCTACCTTGCAGACCGTAAATATTTAGTCTCAGGCCTACCTTGCAGACCTTAAATATTTAGTCTCAGGCCTACCTTGCAGACCGTAAATATTTAGTCTCAGGCCTACCTTGCAGACCGTAAATATTTAGTCTCAGGCATACCTTGCAGACCATAAATATTTAGTCACAGGCCTACCTTGCAGACCGTAAATATTTAGTCTCAGGCCTACCTTGCAGACCTTAAATATATTTAGTCACAGGCCTACCTTGCAGACCGTAAATATTTAGTCTCAGGCCTACCTTGCAGACCGTAAATATTTAGTCTCAGGCCTACCTTGCAGACCTTAAATATATTTAGTCACAGGCCTACATTGCAGACCGTAAATATTTAGTCTCAGGCCTACCTTGCAGACCGTAAATATTTAGTCTCAGGCCTACCTTGCAGACCTTAAATATATTTAGTCACAGGCCTACCTTGCAGACCGTAAATATTTAGTCTCAGGCCTACCTTGCAGACCGTAAATATTTAGTCTCAGGCCTACCTTGCAGACCTTAAATATATTTAGTCACAGGCCTACCTTGCAGACCGTAAATATTTAGTCTCAGGCCTACCTTGCAGACCTTAAATATTTAGTCTCAGGCCTACCTTGCAGACCGTAAATATTTAGTCACAGGCCTACCTTGCAGACCGTAAATATATTTAGTCACAGGCCTACCTTGCAGACCTTAAATATATTTAGTCACAGGCCTACATTGCAGACCGTAAATATTTAGTCTCAGGCCTACATTGCAGACCGTAAATATTTAGTCTCAGGCCTACCTTGATTCTTAAATATTTTGTCTCAGGCCTACCTTGCAGACGACCTCCACCTGTTGTTTCCACTGTGTGATGAATCTAACACAGTCATGCAGGCTACGCATGTCCTTTAGGCTCTATAAGGAAAGAGATACAAAAAAGAAAATCAAGCTGTCAATTCAATGTCTCTCACGTTCACTATCCATATAATTTATTCTCAATCTCTCTCTTTCTCTCTCCCTCTTGCTCCGACTCTAATGTCCATCCTGTACCTGTTGTCTGGATGGTTTGCTGCTGAGTGTTTGTTTATTGGAGGTAGGTGCTGAGTTGTGAGTCTGTAGATCTTCTGGCAGTTCCCATCGTACTGCCCCGATCGAGCTGTCCTGCGTTGCACTCTCCTCGACATCGTCGAATTCTGACACACACATACACAAAACCAAACTTTGTCAATTGATTATAGACATTTTACAAGGGTTAAAATTAAATTTTAGTCATTTAGCAGACGCTTTTATCCAGAGCAACTTACAGGAGCAATTAGGGTTAAGTGCCTTGCTCAAGGGCACATCGACAGATTTTTCACCTAGTCGGCTCGGGGATTAGAACCAGCGACCATTTCGTTACTGGCACAACACTCTTAACCACTAATCTGTCTGATAAGGCATTTACTCTACTTGTACTTAGAAGTGATATCAGAGTAGGCCCTATTAGGTGATAGCTAGACGGACCCAAAATACATGTAAAGTACTATCTTACAGTTGAAGTCGAAAGTGGTCATACACTTAGGTTGGAGTCATTAAAACTCGTTTTTCAACCACTCCACAAATTTCTTGTTAACAAACTATAGTTTTGGTAAGTCGGTTAGGACATCTACTTTGTGCATGACACAAGTAATTTTTCCAACAATTGTTTACAGACAGATTATTTCACTTATAATTCACTGTTTCACAATTCCAGTGGGTCAGAAGTTTACATACTGTACACTAAGTTGACTGTGCCTTTAAACAGTTTGGAAATTCCAGAGAATTATGTCATGGCTTTAGAAGCTTCTGATAGGCTAATTGACATAATTTGAGTCAATTGGAGGTGTACCTGTGGATGTATTTTAAGGCCTACCTTCAAACTCAGTGCCTCTTTGCTTGACATCATGGGAAAATCAAAAGAAATCAGCTAAGACCTCAGAAAAAACAATTGTAGACCTCCACAAATCTGGTTGATCCTTGGGAGCAATTTCCAAACGCCTGAAGGTACCACGTTCATCTGTACAAACAATAGTATGCAAGTATAAACACCATGGGACCACGTAGCCGTCATACCGCTCAGGAAGGAGACGCGTTCTGTCTCCTAGAGATGAACGTACTTTGGTGTGAAAAGTGCAAATCAATCCCAGAACAACACAATGGACCTTGTGAAGATGCTGGAGGAAACAGGTACAAAAGTATCTATAGCCACAGTAAAACGAGTCCTATATCGACATAACCTGAAAGGGCGCTCAGCAAGGAAGAAGCCACTGCTCCGAAACCACCGTAGAAAAGCCAGACTATGGTTTTCAACTGCACATGGGGAC
This sequence comes from Coregonus clupeaformis, assembly GCF_020615455.1. Taxonomy (NCBI): domain Eukaryota; kingdom Metazoa; phylum Chordata; class Actinopteri; order Salmoniformes; family Salmonidae; genus Coregonus; species Coregonus clupeaformis. The sequence continues at coordinate 48,976,930 of NC_059204.1, read as the reverse complement.
AAAGATCGTACTTTTTGGAGAATGTCTTCTGGTCTGATGAAACAAAAATAGAACTGTTTGGCCATAATGACCATCGTTATGTTTGAAGGAAAAAGGGTGTTGCTTGCAAGCCGAAGAACACCATCCCAACCGTGAAGCACGGGGGTGGCAGCTTCATGCTGTGGGGGTGCTTTGCTGCAGGAGGGACTGGTGCACTACACAAAATAGATGGCATCATCAGGAAGGAAAATTATGTGGATATATTGAAGCAACATCTCAAGACATCAGTCAGGAAGTTAAAGCTTGGTCGCAAATGGGTCTTCCAAATGGACAATGACCCCAAGCCTACTTCCAAAGTTGTGGCAAAATGGCTTAAGGACAACAAAGTCAAGGTATTGGAGTGGCCATCACAAATCCCTGACCTCAATCCTATAGAACATTTGTGGGCAGAACTGAAAAAGCGTGTGTGAGCAAGGAGGCCTACAAACCTGACTCAGTTACACCAGCTCTGTCAGGAGGAATGGGCCAAAATTCACCCAACCTATTGTGGGAAGCTTGTGGAAGGCTACCAGAAATGTTTGACCCAAGTTAAACAATTTAAAGGCAATGCTACCAAATACTATTTGAGTGTATGTAAACTTCTGACCCACTAGGAATGTGATGAAAGAAATAAAAGCTGAAATAAATCATTCTCTCTACTATTATTCTGACATTTCACGTTCTTAAAATAAAGTGGTGATCCTAACTGACCTAAGACAGGGAATTTTTACTAGGATTAAATGTCAGGAATTGTGAAAAACAGAGTTTAAATGTCTTTGGCTAACGTGTATGTAAACGTCCGACTTCAACTGTATGCAGGGGCGGCCTGTTCAATAGGGCGATATGGGCGACGCACTGCCAAACGGGAAAAGGAAGGGATTTTTTTTCTAATCAATTATATCACGGCAACAGTAGTTATCAGTGTTGTAATCTATACGTCTGATCTGCCACAGTGCCACACTGCCACTAAATGTCGAATCAGGCTAAAGTCGTGCTTCAAATGGCTCCCCCCCTTTTGGGGGCGATTTCAGTCAGGTTGAAAATCGCCCAGAAGTCTGTAATAGACTCCCATGTAAAATCTATTTTTTCAAATTTCAGAGCCTTCAATACAATCTCAATGGGTGTCTGTGGGCTTGCACTTACGCGCTTTCGTCATACGTTACGTAACCATGAACGTAACTGAGAAAAGAGTGGATTGTTTGAAAGAAGTTCCTTTTTGTCGGCGAACAAATGGAGATAAATTGGCAACGAAACAATTAGGACCTCCCAGACCAAATTTAATAATTCAACAGGTTTCTACTAAAGGCGGAAAGTCCTACACCCGATGATTTTCCAAAAATTGGTACGAACGAAAAAAGACATTGCCACTCACTCAACTGGATCACGAGGGATACAGGCTAGCTGTCCGCCGCCACAACGATGAGGTTAGTGTTGATAATCACAAGTTTACTGGATGTGGATATGGTGTAATAAAGGCAGTTTATTCAGAGGTAAATATATCTGGAATCGCGTTCACGGACCCGTTCGTCAAACTCTTAGGGAGCTATAAATTAAGCCCCATTACTTACCATATCAGATAAGAGAAATTGCTGCAGCTACATATATTTTACATCCTGGCCCTACATAGTTCACTATTTGCATCACTTACCAAAATATTACATGTGGTCATATATGCTTGGAAAGTGGAGATGCCATAGAACGTCAAAAAAGTAAACATTGCTGGAGACACATAGCCGTTTTGGAGAAGACATCGCGTTTGCTAGCGAAGAGATTTGTTGTGGCAAATGAACTTGGGCTGGGAATTGCCAGGAACCTCACGATAAGATATATGCATCAGCATTGCGAGTCTCATGATTCTATACGTATTGCGATTCGATACTGTGATTTTATTGCGCACCATATGTCTGTTGCAGAGGGATCAGAAAGCCATGAGAACGAGTTTTGATCAGTCATGGAAATAAAAGTGCTGAAAACAAATTGGCTCCCAATGTGAAAAGATTGAGAACAAGCTATGAAGGAACAATAATGGTGTTTTGGTGCAGGTACAGCCAACTAGCGCTAAAATATTGCGATATTGTCAATACAGTATATCGTAAAGTATCACTATGTAACTCGATTTCTTTCACCCCAATCCCTCAAATTAACGGTAAATAACTGAATTGTTTGCCCCACATTTAGCTAAGATGATTAGCTAGCCAGCTAAAATGTTTTATTTAGTTAGCAGTCGCATCTACAATAGTTTACTGTCAATAACATGTCTCCAAAAATGACGTGGTGTCTCCAATTGTGTTGACATTTTACAATTGCAATGCGCATCCATGAGTATCCACTTTCTGTAGCTCAGCTGGTAGAGCATGGTGCTTGTAACGCCAAGGTAGTGGGTTCGATCCCCGGGACCACCCATACACAAAAATGTATGCACGCATGACTGTAAGTCGCTTTGGATAAAAGCGTCTGCTAAATGGCATATTATTATTATTATTATTATTATTATTATTATTATTATCTGAAGAGAGCCCCGAAACATTGTGTGCAGACATTTTATGCAATAAATGAAGTAGGTTCAATCTAGTAGTTCTGATCTTCTGATTGGTCCTGATGAGTTGGGCGAGGTCCCCTGCAGGCTACTGTCACTGTTGCATTGGCTCTGAGTCGGGTTCTCTGTCTTCAAATGTTCAGCCTAAGAGAGGGGATTTTTGTGTGTGTGTGTGTGTGTGTGTGTGTTTAACAGTGATGATGTGTGTGTGTGTGTGTGTGTTTAACAGTGATGATGTGTGTGTGTGTGTGTTTGTGTGTGTGTGTGTCCTCAGAGCAAGAACTCGTGAGTTGGAAGAACTGAGAGGCCTATGGCGTGGGTGTTGTCCTTGGCCACCTGCTGACAAGGCTGACAAGATAGGACCCTTTTGTCCATTGTTATTGGATAGGAACAGAACTTATAACCAGCTCCTGACCTAAATAGATCTTAGCACAACATTTTACTCAACATATCATATTCCATATTCACTATAACAAATATATTTACTACGACATTAGCAAGAACCGCCACATCCTCAGCCAGCTAATCCAGTGTGTGAAGTTTTGCGGAGTGTTTGAGTTAGCTTTGCGAGGCAAAGATGAAACTGAGGGCTCCACCAACCCTGGTAAGCCAACACTTTTGAGATCAGTCAATAAATGCTTCTGGTATTGACTTATATGCTGCCCCTGTCTTCATGTTGTTGCTGGACATATCTTTTTTTAAATGTGTGTAGGTCACCTAAATCATCAGAAAAATTGCCCCTCCTGAGAATTTTTTCAGGAGCCGCCACTGACTGTATGTGTATATGCAGCTACTGGGGCTTTCAGGTATGGTTACATATCATATAGAGGCATCATAGGAAGTCTGTCATAATGCTGAATCAGCATTGACATACAATAATAAACAACTTACTGATCTTCTTCTCCTTGAGAATACTCTTCTTGAGAATACTCATTTTTGATGTTTATTGAGCCACTTTAGTGCTTTTGTATGCAATTGGTGTAGAATCTGAAACAACATTCACATAGTAGGCCTTAGTACTCTCTTTAATACAAACATAGTTGCCTGCCTGATCATTTTGGCAGTGTGTGTGCGAACTGATCTTTTCTTTTATCACTGAGCTATCAAATAATAGCATAAATCAAATAGGTTTATATGCAAACCTGTGGCAATTAAAGTCAAATCGTCTATTTATCTATCAGTATAACTATCATCCATGCAAAAGAAAAAGGACATGCTATCATTATGAAATAAAGAAAACATCATTTTTACATTTACTATAACTGTATGAAATGGTAACATCACATGGAATCACCTCACAAAGAAGAAAATGTCACACAAGACTGATTAAAAGATAACCAAAAACAAGTCAAACTTCATTGAGCATGTTTTAATTGATAATAATTAAACTGATAGTTCATCCTAATAATTGATAAAAGCAGTGCATATATAACTGATAAACATCTTACCCTGTGAGGGTCCTGGCCTAGGAGTGAGAGAGATAGAGACCAGGTTGTGTTCCGTCTGCTACCCGTCTGCTACGGTGAGAGAGAGCTAAAAGATCAAAAGCCTCTGGTACAGAGAGACTTAAGTCTCCCAGACAGACAGTCATGCTGCTGTCACCTTTGGTCCTTTTTATGGATTCCCAATCCCAGCAGATCTAGCGTTCATCAGATCATAATCACGCACCATACCTTTACTATCTACCTGAATGTAGAGATGCTATTTTACGGCATATGATTTAACATAATTACAGAGAAAGAAAGTCGATTGAACTTTGTTAGACACTTAGCAATAAAATCTACTGAATTAAAATACACCACAGATTTATGTACTCGATTTATATAAATGTATACACAGACTAAGACTTAATTTGATAGGAGGTATCATGCTACAAAACAAAACTCATACTGTATTTCTCCAGAGGTTGTGTTTACTTGTTTGATAAAGTTAAACAAATCTGTATATTATATTAAAACCATTCTTACTTAATAGTATTTTTCCTTTCGGGACATAGAGCTGCCATGAGTAGCCTGTAGAGTTCAACCCAACACCTAGAGTACAGAGACTTCTGCTCTGTTTGTGAGGGAATTAGAATTTTCCTGTAAACAACTTCACAAGAATGGGGATGGTTGGATGGATTTAAGTTATTTAGATTAATATGTAGTTATTGCTATGTAGTAAACAGACAGTCACAATAAAAGGTTACTGCTAAATTTAAGGATATAGTGAATAAGTATTTTATATTTCAGTTTGCTATTGAGGAGCCACTCAAGCCTTGTGAGAGAGAGCGTGCTATAAAATAAAGGATCCTCACGGTTACCATATCTACTCATCAGATGGACTATGGACATAAATTATAATACATTGCATAACAAGAAAAAAATAAACATTTCTAGAAGACAATAGAAGATGATGATATCTTTTTTTATCTTGTTATTGATAGTCAGAGGCCTCCAATGCATCCTCACAATAAAATAAATGCAATGGGAAGATCCTACTAATAGACACGCCATATAACAACAGGGTGGGAGGATATACAATCATCAATTTAATCACATTCTTTTTGCATTATTAACTCAAGTTGCCTAACCCAGTTACAGTATATCAGAATGTTTTTGTTTAGCTTAGTATCAACCAAGGAGTCATCAATAACCTACAGTTGAAGTTGGAAGTTTACATACATTTAGGTTGGAGTCATTAAAAGTAGTTTTTCAACCCCTCCACAAATTTCTTGTTAACAAACTATAGTTTTGGCAAGTCAGTTAGGACATCTACTTTGTGCATGACACAAGTCATTTTTCCAACAATCGTTTACAGACAGATTATTTCACTGTATCACAATTCCAGTGGGTCAGAAGTTTACATACACTAAGTTGACTGTGCCTTTAAACAGTTTGGAATATACCAGAAAATGATGTCATGGCTTTAGAAGCTTCTGATAGGCTAATTGACATCATTTGAGTCAATTGGAGGTGTACCTGTGGATGTATTTCAAGGCCTACCTTCAAACTCAGTGCCTCTTTGCTTGACATCATGGGAAAATCAAAAGAAGTCAGCCAAGACCTCAGAAAAAACAATTGTAGACCTCCACAAGTCTGGTTCATCCTTGGGAGCAATTTCCAAACGCCTGAAGGTACCACGTTCATCTGTACAAACAATAGTACGCAAGTATAAACACCATGGGACCACGCAGCCATCATACCGCTCAGGAAGGAGACGCGTTCTGTCTCCTAGAGATTAACGTACTTTGGTGCGAAAAGTGCAAATCAATCCCAGAACAACACAAAGGACCTTGTGAAGATGCTGGAGGAAACAGGTACAAAAGTATCTATAGCCACAGTAAAACGAGTCCTATATCGACATAACCTGAAAGGCCGCTCAGCAAGGAAGAAGCCACTGCTCCAAAACCGCCATAAAAAAAGCCAGACTACGGTTTGCAACTGCACATGGGGACAAAGATCGTACTTTTTGGAGAAATGTCCTCTGGTCTGATGAAACAAAAATAGAACTGTTTGGCCATAATGACCATCGTTATGTTTGGAGGAAAAGGGGGGTGGCTTGCAAGCCGAAGAACATCATCCCAACCGTGAAGCACAGGGGTGGCAGCATCATGCTGTGGGGGTGCTTTGCTGCAGGAGGGACTGGTGCACTTCACAAAATAGATGACATCATGAGGAAGGAAAGTTATGTGGATATATTGAAGCAACATCTCAAGACATCAGTCAGGAAGTTAAAGCTTGGTTGCAAATGGGTCTTCCAAATGGACAATGACCCCAAGCATACTTCCAAAGTTGTGGCAAAGTGGCTTAAGGACAACAAAGCCAAGGTATTGGAGTGGATGTAAACTTCTGACCCACTGGGAATGTGATAAAATAAATCAAAGCTGAAATAAATCATTCTCTCTAGTATTATTCTGACATTTCACATTCTTAAAATAAAGTGGTGATCCTAGCTGACCTAAGACAATGAATTTTTACTAGGATTAAATGTCAGGAATTGTGAAAAACTGAGTTTAAATGTATTTGGCTAAGGTGTATGTACATTTCCTGTATATGAATTAGCCACCTAGGTTATGGACTTTAACTACTATTTTGCACTCACTATTGCCTTACGAGAATAATAATACTCCCATCAAACTGTTTATTGTAAGGCATGTGTCACTCTTCACCTAAATACCATACTGGGCCCTTGGAGACTTTATTATGGAAGTTGGTTGAAAGCGAAGGTAACTGGACTAAATTACTATCGCCTTCTGTCACACTCCTGAGTGGCGCAGTGGTCTAAGGCACTGCATCGCAGTGCTAACTGTGCCACTAGAGATCCTGGTTCGAATCCAGGCTCTGTCGCAGCCGGCCGCGACCGGGAGACTCATGGGCGGCGCACAATTGGCCTAGCGTCGTCCAGGGTAGGGGAGGGAATGGCCGGCAGGGATGTAGCTCAGTTGATAGAGCATGGCGTTTGCAACGCCAGGGTTGTGGGTTCATTTCCCACGGGGGGCCAGTATAAAAAAATATGTATTCACTAACTGTAAGTCGCTCTGGATAAGAGCGTCTGCTAAATGACTAAAATGTATAAATGTAATGTCATCGGGAAGTGCTTTGAGAGGCTAGTTAAGGACCATATCACCTCCACCTTACCCGACAACCTAAACCCACTACAATTCGCATATAGCCCCAACAGGTCCAGGGACGATGCAATCGCCATTGTGTAACAGAGTTGGTTATGTTTCCACTTGCCTCTAAAGAAATGTGTATTTAATGTTCAAGCACTCTTATTGGTTGGTTCAATTCCGATGACAATAAGGTGTGTTGTTATTGGCCCCGCTTGCAGATAGGGGGAGATCGCGAACGTCAGCAGTGTTGCCAACTTAGCGACTTCGTCGCTATATTTAGCGAGTATTCAGACCCCACTACCGACACATTTTCAAAAAATCGACTAGCGACAAATCTAGCGACTTTTTCTGGTGTTATTGGAGACTTTTGGAGACTCTGACATGAAAGCACGTATCCTTCTTACTCTTCTCAACGAGCAGTGGGTGCTGCCGTGGGCCCCACCCGGGCCCACCCCCGTCCCAAAGAACTCACAGGCGGCCCAGTCCTCGCGCAGCAGTCCCTCCCAGCTGCAGTCAGAGCAGGAAATGTTCACCCCTCCGCATCCAGACTGCAAATGAATCACGCATGCGGGAAGCCCCCCGCTGGCTGATCCCGCCCTGGCTTACATTCAGGGCGGGATGTAAATGTAAAATGTTCTTTGTCTAAAATAAACCACTGCACAAAAATAAATCACTGCATTTGACTCACACAGCCTCAGTCACTTACTCACCTCGTCCACTGTGTGTGTGCCTCTCTGTGACATAAGCTAAACATCTAGCTGGCTAGCTCATCATGTCTCAGTCTAAACTGGACACTCAAAAATACAGAAAGGAGTGGGAATCAAACCCTGAATTCAAAGGCTGGTTGAAGCCGTTTATTGGAGATGATACACGGGCATACTGCCTGTATTGTAAGGCTGATTTCTACGCCAAACTTAGTGATGTAAAAAAACACATGACAACTCAAAAACATACTCAAAAGGCAAAGCCTTATAACAGTTCCACCAAAACAAGCCATTTATGGTTAAAAATTGACTCTGCAAAAAAGGCTGAGGCCACTGTTCCATGCTGGCATGTGATCACATTGGAGAAGCATGTAGAGCTGCTTTCTCAGACTCCAGTGCTGCTACCCACTTCAAAATGCACAGGACAAAGTGCACAGACATGATTAATGGTGTTCTAGCACCATATGTTCTGAAAAAGTTGGTCGCCGATGTGGGTGACCAGCGTTTCAGCCTCCTCCTCGATGAGTCCACGGACGTAAGTGTTTCTAAGTACCTGGGGGTTGTGATAAGGTACTTTAGTGACACCAAGCAGACAATTGTATCAACATTTCTGGGGCTTGTTGAGTTGGAGGGAGGAGATGCCAAATATATAGCCCGTGCAGTTGTGGCTTTCCTCGATAAGTGTTGTCTTAAAAAAGAGAAACTCCTGGGGATATGGACTGACAATGCCTCTGTTATGACGGGGATTAACAATGGAGTCCATAAAGTGCTGAAGGAGTAGTATGGCCTCAAATATCTGGTTCTTATTCGCTGTGTGTGCCACTCTCTGCAGCTTGCTGTAAGTCATGCTTCCAATGACACCATCCCCCGTAGTGTGGAGTACTTGGTACGAGAGACTTATAACTGGTTTTCAGTGTCTCCAAAGCACAGGGAGGCCTACAAGGCCATATATGAGACCATTAACTGTGGGGAGAAACCTTTACAGATAACCAAGGTGTGTGCCACACGTTGGCTCTCCATTGAACCTGCGGTTTCACGCATTTTGGACCAGTGGGAGGAGCTTAGGCTGCATTTCGCAGTCACCAAGTCCAGTGAACACTGCTACATGGCTGAGGTTTTATACTCCATGTACAGTGATCCTCAAAACATATTGTATCTGACTTTTTTGAAGTCAGTGCTGGGTGAGGTACAGTTGGCCATCAAGGCTTTTGAGGGAGAGCAAGTAGATCCTCTTAAGCTACCTGACAGCTTGGTTAGCCTGATCAAGTCTGTGAGCAGCAGGGTGCTGAATCCACTGGCAAATGTTGATGTACTCAAAGGGCCAATAGATGGATACATCAGTCCCAAACCGTACCTTGGTTACCTTTTTGAGTCAAAGGCAGCTGAGCTCCACCTTGCGCCTGAGGATGAAAACAATATCTGAAAGCGGTGTGTAGCCTTCACCATCTCCCTCACTAATGAGTTGAGGGTGAGACTGCCGGACAACATCGAAGCATTGCAGTACATGTCAGTTTTCAATGTGGAGGAAACTCTAAAGCACAATAAGAGCCCTGGAGAAATATAAAAAATAGCCAAGCTCCTTGGCTACTCACCTGCAGAGATAGACAAGATTGTCCAGCAATGGCGTGCCATTCATCTTAGTAAATGGAATGAGACAAAAAACACACTGGGCTTCTGGAGTGAGATTTGGAAGTTCAGGGATGCAGCTGATATCAACCCGTTTCAAAAACTTGCCATGGCTGCTGTGTCTGTGTTGTCCTTGCCACACTCGAATGCTGAGGTCGAGAGAGTATTCAGCCAGATGAGTGTGGTAAAAAGCAAACTTAGAAATCGGATGTCCTTGCAGACCCTTAACTCCATCCTGTACATTCGATATGGACTGAAGCTGTCTGGTGAGGCTTGCTATGAGCACCAGCTGCCTGATAATGTTTTGTAGCTTTTTGGCACATCAGCTGCTTACTCATTTAAGTCAGCTCCCTCAGTTGCTGAACCTGCCATAGAGAGCCTTGACCAAAATGACGATGACCCACTCTTTCTGTGAGCCAGCACAGCCTGTGTTTGTGTGGAGGGGGGTCTGGAGAAAACAAACAATTAACCTGAATTAGGGCCAGACTAGTTACCATCATTTTCTCACATTGCCATTGACAGTTTCTTCTATTGTCTCTTTTTGGTCCATTTAGATTGTTAATGTAGATTGTATACAAAATGTTATGGTTAAAAATGTTCATGTTTTACTGTGACTTGTTGTAGGCTCCTACGTGGACCATAAGGTTAAAAACCAAACCAAACTTAAGAAAAAGAAAAAAAAAGACAAAAAAGACAAAAACAGATTTTAAAAAAGATAAAATAAATATAAATACAAATAAAAAAACTAAGTAACTCCGCCAGTGTCTCTTTTGGGTGACTTTTTGTCCCAAGCCCGGATAAAGGAGGAGGGTTGGAATTGTGACATAAAAAAAAAAGAATCGACAGAAGAAAATTCATTTGTAGTTCTAAACATATTTAGGGTGTTTTTTACTCACTTATTGTCTCCCCCACAACGTTATTCCTCTCGACTTCTAGTGACTTTTAGGACAGCCAATAGCTACTTTCCTTACTGATGAGTTGGCAACACTGGCCAGGTCTCCCCAGTATAAAAATGTGATCCAAGGGGTAGGTCACATTCTGAATACTGTATTCTATTTCTATATTTTACAATGTATACAAGTTTGCTGTACATTCCTGATTTATACATGTGTGGGTATATGGTACCTGTTAGGGATTGAGGGGCTTTCTGGGATGTGCTTTGGTATATGATTGCTGTATATAAGTGTGTTATCTAGCATGCACCAATGTAATGTTCACATAAGCTCACTGCTAACACAGTTGTTTTCCTGCTACAGATTTTACCATCGACAGCCATCAACATCATTAAACCCTGCACAACTAATGTGCTGTGTCCTATTTAATCACAGATAATAAATAACGATCAACTGGGACCACTGGCTGGGGTGATTTCCTTGAACTAAACACAACGCAAGGAGAGTACGATTAACATCTGTTACAATTGCACTGCACACTGCCCAATCCCACATGCACAAGATAAATACCTATGTAAGAATGCTGTTCATCGACTACAGCTCAGCCTTCAACACCATAGTGCCCTCCAAGCTCATCACTAAGCTCAGGGCCCTGGGTCTGAACCCTTCCCTGTGCAACTGGGTCCTAGACTTCATGACGGGGCGACCCCAAGTGGTGAAGGTAGGCAACAACACCTCTGCCACGCTGATCCTCAACACGGGGGTCCCACAGGGGTGTGTGCTCAGCCCCCTCCTGTACTCCCTGTTCACCCATGACTGAGTAGCCACACACGTCTCCAACTCAATCATCAAGTTTGCTGATGACGTAACAGTGGTAGGACTGATTACCAACAATGACGAGACAGCCTACAGGGAGTGGGTGAGAGCCCAGGTGGAGTGGTGCCAGGAAAAGAACCTCTCCCGCTACACTGATTGTGCACTAAAGGAGACAGCAGAGAGAGCACGCCCCAATCCACATCTACAGGGCTGCAGTGGAGGAGGTCAAGAGCTCCAAGTTCCTTGGCATGCACATCACTGACGGCCTGAAATGGTCCCTTCAAAAAAATATGTTTTTTATTGTCACATACACCGGATAGGTGCAGTGAAATGTGTTGTTTTACAGGGTCTGCCATAGTAGTACAGCACCGCTGGAGCAAAGTAGGGATAAGTGCCTTGCTCAAGGGCACATTGAAAGATTTTTCACCTTGATGGCTCTGGTATTTGAACCAGCAACCTTCCGGTTACTGGCCCAACACTCTAACCGCTAGGCTACCTGCCTACAGCGTGGGGAAGAAGGTGCAACAGCGCCTCTTCAACCTCAAGAGGCTGAAGAAATTCGGCTTGGCCCCTAAGACCCTCACAAACTTCTATAGATGCACCATTGAGAGCATCCAGTTGATACCACCCGGTACTCTACCCTGCACCTTAGAGAATGCTTTGCCCTATATACATAGTCATTGAACACTGGTCACTTTAATAATTTTTACAAACTGTTTAACCCACTTTATATATATATACTGTATTCTAGTCATGGCTCATCCTATATAACTAAATTTACATTTGACATTTTAGTCATTTAGCAGACGCTCTTATCCAGAGCGACTTACAGGAATTAACTACTGCTATACACACCTTTTCTATTCATATACTGTCCATACTGTCTATACACACCATTATATATATATACACTGAAGAAAAATATAAACGCAACATGTAAAGTGTTGGTCCCATGTTTCATGAGCTGAAATAAAAGATCCCAGAAATGTTCCACGTGCACAAAAAGCTTATTTCTCTCAAATTTTGTACACAAATTTGTTTACATTCCTGTTAGTGAGCATTTCTCCTTTGCCAAGATAATCCATCCATCTGACAGGTGTGGCATATCAAGACGCTGATTAAACAGTATGATCATTACACAGGTGCACCTTGTGCTGGGGACAATAAAAGGCCACTCTAAAATGTGCAATTTTGTCACACAACACAATGCTACAGATGTCTCAAGTTTTGAGGGAGTGTGCAATTTGCATGCTGACCGCAGGAATGTCTACCAGAGCTGTTGCCAGAGAATTGAAAGTTAATTTCTTGACCATAAGCCACCTCCAACGTCGTTTTAGGAAATTTGGCATTATGTACAACCGGCCTCACAACCGCAGACCACGTCTATGGTGTCGTGTGGGCGAGCGGTTTGCTGATGTCAACGTTGTGAACAGAGTTACCAATGGTGGCGGTGGGGTTATGGTATGGGCAGGCATAAGCTACGGACAACGAACACAATTGCATTTTATCGATGGACATTTTTATGCACAGAGATAGCGTGACGAGATCCTGAGGCCCATGGTCGTGCCATATACAGTTGAAGTCAGAAGTTTACATACACCTTAGCCAAATACATTTAAACTCAGTTTTTCACAATTCATGACATTTAATCATAGTAAAAATTCCCTGTCTTAGGTCAGTTAGGATTACCACTTTATTTTAAGTATGTGAAATGTCAGAATAATAGTAGAGAGAATGATTTATTTCAGCTTTTATTTCTTTCATCACATTCCCAGTGGTTCAGAAGTTGACATACACTCAATTAGTATTTGGTAGCATTGCCTTTAAATTGTTTAACTTGGGTCAAACGTTTCGGGTAGCCTTCCACAAGCTTCCCACAATAAGTTGGGTGAATTTTGGCCCATTCCTCCTGACAGAGCTGGTGTAACTGAGTCAGGTCTGTAGGCCTCCTTGCTCGCACACAATTTTTCAGTTCTGCCCACAAATGTTCTATAGGATTGAGGTCAGGGCTTTGTGATGGCCACTCCAATACCTTGACTTTGTTGTCCTTAAGCCATTTTGCCACAACTTTGGAAGTATGCTTGGGGTCATTGTCCATTTGAAAGACACCAAGCTTTAACTTCCTGACTGATGTCTTGAGATGTTGCTTCAATATATCCACATAACTTTCCTTCCTCATGATGCCATCTATTTTGTGAAGTGCACCAGTCCCTACTGCAGCAAAGCACCCCCACAGCATGATGCTGCCACCCCCGTGCTTCACGGTTGGGATGGTGTTCTTCGGCTTGCAAGCCATCCCCCTTTTCCTCCAAACATAACGATGGTCATTATGGCCAAACAGTTCATTTTTTGTTTCATCAGACCAGAGGACATTTCTCCAAAAAGTACGATCTTTGTCCCCATGTGCAGTTGCAAACCGTAGTCTGGCTTTTTTATGGCGGTTTTGTAACGATCCCGGCAGTCTGAGTCGGGTCCTGTCTGTGGACTAGTTTTTCTGCTCGTGATCTCCAGTTTCCCGAGGGTTCTGGAACGCTCCGGGGAGCTCTCTTGATTTCCGCACCTGCATCCCATCAGCAATCTGCACACCTGGTCCTGATCATCACCCTTCTTAGGCTCTGGCCTAACATCCATTCCCTGCCGGATCGTTAGCCATGAACAGTAGGTTTACCAGAGTATCAGTCTTAGAGCTTCTAGCGTTAGTTTTGTTGTTTTTGCACCTTGTTGGTTTGTTGTTTACTTACCTCCGTTTTGTTCCATCTGCAGTCACTCGTCCGGAACCTTCATCCAACCTCTGCCTGGTGGTCGGCGGCTGCCGAGCCATGATGGGATCAACCACTGCACCCCCAACAGCTAATCAACGCCGCCCGCTCTGTTCCCTGGATTATTCAGCATCACTCTTGAATTTGTAAATAAACACTCACCTTCGTTTCAACTTACCTTGTCCTGGTCTGCTTCTGGGTTCTGGCTTTGTAACTCGTGACAGGTTTTGGAGCAGTGGCTTCTTCCTTGCTGAGCGGCCTTTCAGGTTATGTCGATATAGGACTTGTTTTACTGTGGATATAGATACTTTTGTACCTGTTTCCTCCAGCATCTTCACAAGGTCCTTTGCTGTTGTTCTGGGATTGATTTGCACTTTTCACATCAAAGTACGTTCATGTCTAGGAGACAGAACACGTCTCCTTCCTGAGCGGTATGACGGCTGCGTGGTCCCATGGTGTTTATATTTGCGTACTATTGTTTGTACAGATGAACGTGGTACCTTCAGGCGTTTGGAAATTGCTCCCAAGGATGAACCAGACTTGTGGAGGTCTACAATTTTTTGTTAAAAAAAAACTAGTTTTAATGACTCCAACCTAAGTCTATGTAAACTTCCGAATTCAACTTTATCTGCCGCCATCACCTCATGTTTCAGAATAATAATGCACGACCCCATGTCGCAAGGATCTGTACACAATTCCTGGAAGCTGCAAATGTCCCAGTTCTTCCATGGCCTGCATACTCACCAGACATGTCACCCACTGAGTATGTTTGGGATGCTCTGGATCGACGTGTACGACAGCGTGTTCCAGTTCATGCCAATATCCTGCAACTTCGCACAGCCATTAAAGAGGAGTGGGACAACATTCCACAAGCCGCAATCAACAGCTTAATCAGCTCTATGCGAAGATGTGTCTCGCTGAATGAGGCAAATGGTGGTCACACCAGATACTGAGTGGTTTTCTGATCAACGCCCCTACCTTTAAAAAAGAAAAAACGGTATCTGTGACCAACATTCCCAGTCATGGGAAATCCATAGATTAGGGCCTAATGAATTTATTTCAATTCACTGATTTCCTTATATGAACTGTAACTCGAAAGTCTTTGAACTTGTTGCATGTTGCGTTTATATTTTTGTTCATTTTTATAGTACATTGCCTTCAGAAAGTATTCACACCCCTTGACTTTTTACACATTTTGTTGTGTTACAGCCTGAATTTAAAATTTAAAATTAAGATGTTTTGTCACAGGCCTACACACAATACTCCATAATGTCAAAGTGGAGTTATGTTTTTTTATTTTTTATTTTGGGAAATGTCTTATGTCAATAAGTATTCAACCCCTTTATGGCAAGCCTAAATAAGTTCAAGAGTAAAAGTTTGCTTAACAAGTCACGTAAGTTGCATGAACTCTGTGTGCAATAATAGTGTTTAATATGATTTTTGAATGACTACCTCATCTCTGTACCCCACACATACAATTATCTGTAAGGACCAGGGAGGTTTTCCAATGCCTCGCAAAGAAGGGCACCTATTGGTAGATGGGTAAAAAAAAAAGCAGACATTGAATATCTCTTTGAGCATGGCGAAGTTATTAATTACACTTTGGATGGTGTATCAATACACCCAATCACTACAAAGATCAGGCGTCCTTCCTAACTCAATTGCCGGAGAGGAAGGAAACCGCTCAGGGTTTTCACCATGAGGCCAATGGTGACCTTAAAACAGTTACAGAGTTTAATGGCTGTAATAGGAGAAAACTGAGGATGGATCAACAACATTATAGTTACTCCACAATTCTAACCGAATTGACAGAGTGAAAAGAAAGAACACTCTGACCTGAGGGCTTGATGACATGGCAGGTGGCAGCGTGGTAGGCACAGCTTGTCCCATGAATTAATCATAAACATTTAGGATTAGCTGATAACTATGAAACAAACAATCTGGATAATATAGAGAACCTTTAACTATTTATTGATCAGCATTTTGATATGCTTGAAAAATAATCAGATACATCAAAGAGAACAAGAGAATACCTTTCCTCAAGCTCTGCGAGTGAAACTGAGGGAAAGCCCCGGTCTAGAATTCCAAATTTAACATTAGAGGGGACGTTTTTATAACTATGTCTCCAGAAGATAGAGCATTGCTTACAAGCATGAGCGAGCAGTTTAAAAAGCTGGATCTATTGCCTGGGCTACTGGGGGAGGTTGAGGCCTTAAAAACGACCGTAGACTCCCTAAAAGACACTACAGAGAGGCTATGATAATAAAACAATGAAAGCCGAATTACTGGATCTAAAGTGCAGAAGTATGAAGAATAATATTGTTATAATGGGAATAAAGGAGGATCAAAACGAAAACTGTCAGTCAACGGAGGAAAAAGTCAAGGTGTTCATGAAACGTAAGCTCAAGATGACGGACGAACAGGTGGATACAATTGATTTTCAAAGGGCTCACCATTTCGGTGGCAGAGGGAAGGCCCCGTCCGATCGTAGCTATGCTAACTCACTACAAAATGAAAATTGCCTTGTTACAACAGGGTAGGGAACTGAAGAACACCCCGTTCTCTATTAATGAACAATTTCCCCATCAAATAGTGTAGAGACGACGTGCCCTGTACCCCACTTTCAAAGGGCTCGTCTAGTGGTCGATAAATTGTATGTAAACAACCAAATGTTCAAGGACTCGAATATTACAACGTGGCTGTGAGTGATAGCTATCTCCTGCTGAAGTTGTCTCCAATACACATTTGCACCGCATTACACCGTACAATTATGGATTCATTCGTTTTTTACAAAAAAATGTTTTGCATGATGGACTTTTTTTTATTCATGCAGTATGGGAACCGTGGACTTAAAATAAGGTTGAACTTATGGTAATGCAGAATGGGTATGATGAACTTATCCTTTTTTTATTTAGGCAATATGGAACTTTGGACTATATAGACTTAAAATCAGGTTTTGATTTAGGGGAAAGAAGAAGATGGGTAAGGCTGACCTTTTTTATTTTTTATTGTTTATTTAATTTGAAGATTGTACAGCAGTACATTAGAAATACTAAGGTTGTTTTGTTTGTTTGATATGATATGGCCTAATTGTAGAGGCCGGGTATGTTAAGACTTAAAAGCTGTTATATAGTGCAGCCCTTGTTCGCGGATGTGAATCGGAACGATTAGCTTTTAAGATAAAACGTAATAAATATGAATAGATCTAATGTAGGGCTATGATAAAGGATTATAGAATTTAAAACCTGCGTAGGTTCTCTATTGGAGTAGGCCTATACGATCATTTATGTCATTATCCTTTTACATTTAAAAAATAA
Organism: Coregonus clupeaformis; assembly: GCF_020615455.1. Classification (NCBI taxonomy): domain Eukaryota; kingdom Metazoa; phylum Chordata; class Actinopteri; order Salmoniformes; family Salmonidae; genus Coregonus; species Coregonus clupeaformis. Next base: position 48,959,667 of record NC_059204.1, on the reverse strand, counting down.
ATCTCAATATTAAAAAAGTAAAAGATTGTTCCGATACACACCGGCAAATGGATTAGGTATTGTCAACAGGGTTTTTGTCTCTATTAGTGTGTGGCGGCCTGGTTAACACTGGGATAAACTGATTAAAGTTAATGGTAGAACCAACACAATAACTGGCTTATGGAAGCACTTCTCTAAGCGAGAGGTATATTATATATTTCTATATAAGCTATTTACGCTACCTTTTATATTCTTGATCCTATTGATATAGGCCTAGGTGTAAAACAGCCGAGGTGATAGAGCAATGACCCTGGAATAAAAACAAAATGTGTGTGGGTGGAGAGAGGGTTGGTTTTACAGGTTTGCTCGCTCTGGATTGTCAGTACTGCATGTATTCTAGGCTATGGTCAGAGTCGATTGTAAGTTAAATTTAGGTATTCCTTTATAGGTAGTGTCATGCCTAAGACTAATTTTACTGGCAGTCATTAGCGGCCGTTAGAATCAATGTTCGTTTTTCTTTCTTTGTCGGAATAAAACAGGATATAATGAGGACTTCATGAAATATGTCTTGCATGTATTGGACATAAAGAACTGGTCTTGCGATATATATAGGTCGTTTTCTCTTCATTTTTTGAGAAATGTTCGAACAATTGGATCCAATGAACTTAGCAGGCTGGGGTGACATGCTTATAGCCTTGCTTTCTAAATATGAGCATGCATTTATAATATTGTGCTGTTATTGTTTCTATTAATATGATCTATTATTGTTATTTATTTTCTTCTGACAGTTTTCCATGTTATTTAGTTAGTTCTCTTAAAAAGCACCCGCATAGATATGCAATAGACCTACGGGGCTTTGAATGTGTTAGTGATGGGTGACAGTATTGAATTATGTTATCATGGGACTGCCCATATTTCCCTCTGGCCTACGCCAATTGGCGGCCAAGGGTTTGCCTTAGGACGCAAAGGTGCGTCATGAGTCAGGGAGATGGTCTGATGGGTCTTAGTGACAACAGACCTAGATATGGTGGGAGGTTTTAGTGGGTGGAATATTAGGACAATTGGAGGTTTACAAGGTTGCAGTATGCTTAACAGTGCAAATATTATGGTACAGCTATATGGACACTTAATCATCATGGTGCTTTTTAATGGTAAGTTTACAAACATTGGTTGTGGTAAGTATAATTGAAATGTGGGTATCATTATGTTAAGTGGGGAAATAAGTATAGCCAGTTACAATTGTAATGGCTTAGCAGATCATAAAAATATATATATATATATATATATATATATATATATATATATATATATATATATTGTTTACAGGAAACTCACTCTACAAATATAGATGAGGTTGGGTGGGAAAAGGACTGGGAGGGAGAAATATATTTTTGTCATGGGCAAAGAAACTCAAAAGGGGTGATTATACTAAATAATACATATTTTGATCTGATTGTGCAAACAGATCCTCAAGGCTGATGGAATCTTTTAAATATGCTATTGGACCAAAAACAGATCTGGCTAATTAATCTATATGGGCCAAATAATGATGATTCACACTTCTTCGAAAATATATATAATAATCTATTGAGTTCACAAGCAACGAATGAATCTATTATTATGGTGGGAGATTATAACACGGTTTTAAGTACCTCAATGGATCGTAAAGGAAATCAGACTACAAACTATCACCCTCATGCACTTAAGGAGATCACGAATATCATAGATACATTAGAACTAGTGGATATATGGAGGCTGAAAAACCCAGACCTAGTGAGATATACAGTGGGGAAAAAAAGTATTTAGTCAGCCACCAATTGTGCATGTTCTCCCACTTAAAAAGATGAGAGGCCTGTAATTTTCATCATAGGTACACGTCAACTATGACAAATTGAGAAAAAAAATTCCAGAAAATCACATTGTAGGATTTTTAATGAATTTATTTGCAAATTATGGTGGAAAATAAGTATTTGGTCACCTACAAACAAGCAAGATTTCTGGCTCTCACAGACCTGTAACTTCTTCTTTAAGAGGCTCCTCTGTCCTCCACTCGTTACCTGTATTAATGGCACCTGTTTGAACTTGTTATCAGTATAAAAGACACCTGTCCACAACCTCAAACAGTCACATTCCAAACTCCACTATGGCCAAGACCAAAGAGCTGTCAAAGGACACCAGAAACAAAATTGTAGACCTGCACCAGGCTGGGAAGACTGAATCTGCAATAGGTAAGCAGCTTGGTTTGAAGAAATCAACTGTGGGAGCAATTATTAGGAAATGGAAGACATACAAGACCACTGATAATCTCCCTCGATCTGGGGCTCCACGCAAGATCTCACCCGTGGGGTCAAAATGATCACAAGGACGGTGAGCAAAAATCCCAGAACCACACAGGGGGACCTAGTGAATGACCTGCAGAGAGCTGGGACCAAAGTAACAAAGCCTACCATCAGTAACACACTACGCCGCCAGGGACTCAAATCCTGCAGTGCCAGACGTGTCCCCCCTGCTTAAGCCAGTACATGTCCAGGCCCGTCTGAAGTTTGCTAGAGTGCATTTGGATGATCCAGAAGAGGATTGGGAGAATGTCATATGGTCAGATGAAACCAAAATAGAACTTTTTGGTAAAAACTCAACTCGTCGTGTTTGGAGGACAAAGAATGCTGAGTTGCATCCAAAGAACACCATACCTACTGTGAAGCATGGGGGTGGAAACATCATGCTTTGGGGCTGTTTTTCTGCAAAGGGACCAGGACGACTGATCCGTGTAAAGGAAAGAATGAATGGGGCCATGTATCGTGAGATTTTGAGTGAAAACCTCCTTCCATCAGCAAGGGCATTGAAGATGAAACGTGGCTGGGTCTTTCAGCATGACAATGATCCCAAACACACCGCCCGGGCAACGAAGGAGTGGCTTCGTAAGAAGCATTTCAAGGTCCTGGAGTGGCCTAGCCAGTCTCCAGATCTCAACCCCATAGAAAATCTTTGGAGGGAGTTGAAAGTCTGTGTTGCCCAGCGACAGCCCCAAAACATCACTGCTCTAGAGGAGATCTGCATGGAGGAATGGGCCAAAATACCAGCAACAGTGTGTGAAAACCTTGTGAAGACTTACAGAAAACGTTTGACCTGTGTCATTGCCAACAAAGGGTATATAACAATGTATTGAGAAACTTTTGTTATTGACCAAATACTTATTTTCCACCATAATTAGCAAATAAATTCATTAAAAATCCTACAATGTGATTTTCTGGATTTTTTTCTCTCATTTTGTCTGTCATAGTTGACGTGTACCTATGATGAAAATTACAGGCCTCTCTCATCTTTTTAGTGGGAGAACTTGCACAATTGGTGGCTGACTAAATACTTTTTTTCCCCACTGTATATGGAGGAGGCTTAATCAAGCTAGCCGTCTTGATTACTTCCTGGTCTCATTCTTGCTGGCATCAAAAGTAAAAAAAAGTATTAATAGGAGACCGAATGCGATCGGACCACCATCTAATTGGCCTCCAAATAACTCTTACATAATTTCCACGTGGACAGGGATATTTGACATTTAATCAAAGCCTATTGGATGACAATTTATTCTTAACTAAGACAAAATAATTCATAATCAACTTTTTTCTGCACAACATAGGTACAGCAGATCCCCTTAATGTATGGGACACTTTTAAATGTACTTTTAGAGGTCATTCAATACAATATTCATCATTAAAACAAAAGCAGTTTAGGTCAAAAGAAATTAGACTAATAAAGTAAATAGAGGAAATAACAGTGCAGGTAGATGGTAATGGAAACTGGACTATAGAGGCACAAAATAGGTTAGAGGAAAAACAAAAATAATTGGAGGTACTTATTCAAGAACGATCAAGTGTAATGTATTACAAAAATAAAGCTAATTGGATGGAAAATTGTGAAAAATACACAATATTTGCCTTGAATCTTCAACATAGAAATTCTACCAAAAATACAGTGGGGAAAAAAAGTATTTAGTCAGCCACCAATTGTGCAAGTTCTCCCACTTAAAAATATGAGAGAGGCCTGTAATTTTCATCATAGGTACACGTCAACTATGACAGAGAAAATGAGGAAAAAAAATCCCGAAAATCACATTGTATGATTTTTAATGAATTTATTTGCAAATTATGGTGGAAAATAAGTATTTGGTCAATAACAAAAGTTTCTCAATACTTTGTTATATACCCTTTGTTGGCAATGACACAGGTCAAACGTTTTCTGTAAGTCTTCACAAGGTTTTCACACACTGTTGCTGGTATTTTGGCCCATTCCTCCATGCAGATCTCCTCTAGAGCAGTGATGTTTTGGGGCTGTCGCTGGGCAATACGGACTTTCAACTCCCGCCAAAGATTTTCTATGGGGTTGAGATCTGGAGACTGGCTAGGCCACTCCAGGACCTTGAAATGCTTCTTACGAAGCCACTCCTTCGTTGCCCGGGCGGTGTGTTTGGGATCATTGTCATGCTGAAAGACCCAGCCACGTTTCATCTTCAATGCCCTTGCTGATGTAAGGAGGTTTTCACTCAAAATCTCATGATACATGGCCCCATTCATTCTTTCCTTTACACGGATCAGTCGTCCTGGTCCCTTTGCAGAAAAACAGCCCCAAAGCATGATGTTTCCACCCCCATGCTTCACAGTAGGTATGGTGTTCTTTGGATGCAACTCAGCATTCTTTGTCCTCCAAACACGACGAGTTGAGTTTTTACCAAAAAGTCATATTTTGGTTTCATCTGACATTCTCCCAATCCTCTTCTGGATCATCCAAATGCACTCTAGCAAACTTCAGACGGGCCTGGACATGTACTGGCTTAAGCAGGGGGGACACGTCTGGTACTGCAGGATTTGAGTCCCTGGCAGCGTAGTGTGTTACTGATGGTAGGCTTTGTTACTTTGGTCCCAGCTCTCTGCAGGTCATTCACTAGGTCCCCCGTGTGGTTCTGGGATTTTTGCTCACCGTTCTTGTGATCATTTTGACCCCACAGGTTGAGATCTTGCGTGGAGCCCCAGATCGAGGGAGATTATCAGTGGTCTTGTATGTCTTCCATTTCCTAATAATTGCTCCCACAGTTGATTTCTTCAAACCAAGCTGCTTACTTATTGCAGATTCAGTCTTCCCAGCCTGGTGCAGGTCTACAATTTTGTTTCTGGTGTCCTTTGACAGCTCTTTGGTCTTGGCCATAGTGGAGTTTGGAGTGTGACTGTTTGAGGTTGTGGACAGGTGTCTTTTATACTGATAACAAGTTCAAACAGGTGCCATTAATACAGGTAACGAGTGGAGGACAGAGGAGCCTCTTAAAGAAGAAGTTACAGGTCTGTGAGAGCCAGAAATCTTGCTTGTTTGTAGGTGACCAAATACTTATTTTCCACCATAATTTGCAAATAAATTCATTAAAAATCCTACAATGTGATTTTCTGGATTTTTTTTTCTCATTTTGTCTGTCATAGTTGACGTGTACCTATGATGAAAATTACAGGCCTCTCTCATCTTTTTAAGTGGGAGAACTTGCACAATTGGTGGCTGACTAAATACTTTTTTTCCCCACTGTAATTGACAGAAACTCGTTACAAATGATGGAGTCATCCATGACTCACCAAATTATATTTTGAAACAGGAAGCAAAATATTTTAATCATATGTTTTATTTTCAGTGTCCTCCATTTCCACTGAATGATGTTAACTGTAAGGATTTATTTCCTAATAATAATGTAAAATTAACAAATTAACAGAAAGACCTGTGTGAAGGCCAACTTACAGAGGAGGAACATTTTGAGGCAATTCAATATTTTCAGTCTGGAAAAACACCAGGGCTTGATGGTATACCAGTAGATGTATATCAGACCTTTTTTGATGTACTCAAAGATCCATTATTAGCATGTTTTAATTACTCCTATAAAAATGGTAGACATTCAGGTACTCAACAAGAAGGTCTGATTTCATTACTACTAAAACAGGACCCAGGTGGTAAGTATAAAGATCCAGTCCATTTAAAAAACTGGAGGCCTCTTACACTTCAATGTTGTGATGCGAAAATCCTGGTGAAATGCATAGCACATAGAATAAAAAAGGTTTTACCATATATTGTTCATCAGACAGGTTTTTTACATGGATTATATATTGGAGATAATAGACAACAATTACTTGAAACAATTGAACATTATGAAACATCAAAGATACCAGGCCTGGTCTTCATAGCAGATTTTGAAAAGGCGTTTGATAAAGTACAACTAGAATTTATATATAAATGCCTGGACTACTTTAATTTCGGTGAATCTCTTATACAATGGGTTAAAGTTATGTACAGCAACCCCAGATGTAAAATAGTAAATAATGGTTACTTCTCAGAAAGTATTGAGCTTTTAAGAGGAGTGAAACAAGGCTTTCCGTTGTCTCCATATCTATTTATTATGGCCATTGAAATGCTAGCTATTAAAATTAGATCCAACAAGAACATCAAGGGGTTAGAAATCCAGGGGATAAAAACAAGTGTCAATGTATGCCGATAACTCAAGTTTTTTCTTCCAAAATCTGGATCCCTGCACAGTCTCATTGAAGATCTTGATCACTTTTCTAACCTCTCTGGACTAAAACCTAATTATGACAAGTGTACCATATTACGTATTGGATCGTTAAAAGACACAATGTTTACACTACCTTGTAGTTTACCAATAAAATGGGCGGATGGTGAAGTAGACATACTTGGTATTCACATCTCAAAATATATAAATGAACATTTACTTACTTACTAATGGCACTGCCTACTCCGGACGACTTGTTTTTTAAATCATATGAGCAAAAAAATATTTCATTTTATTTGGAACGCTAAGCCAGACAAAATTAAACGTACCTATTTATATAATTAATATGAGTTTGGGGGGCTAAAATTATTAAATATTAAAGCTTTATACCTCTCGCTAAAAGCTTCACTCATACATAGAGTGGCTTGTGAAAGTATTCACCCCCCTTGGCATTTTTCCTATTTTGTTGCCTTACAACCTGGAATTAAAATGGATTTTTGGGGGGTTTGTATCATTTGATTTACACAACATGCCTACCACTTTGAAGATGCAAAATTATTTTTTATTGTGAAACAAACAAGAAATAAGTCAAAAAAATTTAACTATTCACCCCCCGAAAGTCAATACTTAAGTCAATACTGTAGAGCCACCTTTTGCAGCAATTACAGCTGCACGTCTCTATAAGCTTGGCATATCTAGCCACTGGGATTTTTGCCCATTCTTCAAGGCAAAACTGCTCCAGCTCCTTCAAGTTGGATGGGTTCCACTGGTGTACAGCAATCTTTAAGTCATACCACATATTCTCAATTGGATTGAGGTATGGGCTTTGACTTGGCCATTCCAAGACATTTAAATGTTTCCCCTTAAACCACTTGAGTGTTGCTTTAGCAGTAGGCTTATTGTCCTGCTGGAAGGTGAACCTCCATCCCAGTCTCAAATCTCTGGAACACTGAAACAGGTTTCCCTCAACAATTTCCCTGTATTTAGCGCCATCCATCATTCCTTCAATTCTGACCAGTTTCCCAGTCCCTGCCGATGAAAAACATCCCCACAGCATGATGTTGCCACCACCATGCTTCACCTTGGGAAGGGTGATGAGAGGTGTTGGGTTTGCGCCAGACATAGCATTTTCCTTGATGGCCATAAAGCTCAATTTTTGTCTCATCTGACCAGAGTACCTTCTTCCATATGTTTGGGGAGTCTCCCACATGCCTTTTGGCGAACACCAAATGTGTTTGCTTATTTCTTTCTTTAAGCAATAGCTTTTTTCTGGCCACTCTTCCGTAAAGCCCAGCTCTGTGGAGTGTACGGCTTAAAGTGGTCCTATGGACAGATACTCCAATCTCCGCTGTGGAGCTTTGCAGCTCCTTCAGGGTTATCTTTGGTCTCTTTGTTGCCTCTCTGATTAATGCCCTCCTTGCCTTGTCCGTGAGTTTTGGTGGGCGGCCCTCTCTTGGCAGGTTTGTTGTGGTGCCATATTCTTTCCATTTTTAAATAATGGATTTAATGGTGCTCTGTGGGATGTTCAAAGTTTCAGATATTTTTTTATAACCCAACCCTGATCTGTACTTCTCCACAACTTTGTCCCTGACCTGTTTGGAGAGCTCCTTGGTCTTCATGGTGCCGCTTGCTTGGTGGTGCCCCTTGCTTAGTGGTGTTGCAGACGCTGGGGCCTTTCAGAACAGGTGTGTATATATATACTGAGATCATGTGACAGATCAAGTGACACTTAGATTGCACACAGGTGGACTTTATTTAACTAATTATGTAACTTCTGAAGGTAATTGGTTGCACCAGATCTTATTAGGGGCTTCAGAGCAAAGGGGGTGAATACATATCCACGCAGCACTTTCCCGTTATTTATTTTGTATAATTCTTTTAAACAAGTTATTTTTTTCATTTCACTTCACATTTGGACTATTTTGTGTATGTTTAAAAAACAACAACATTTTTAGTCATTTAGCAGACGCTCTTATCCAGAGCGACTTACAGTTAGTGAGTGCATACATTTTCATACTGGCCCCCTGTGGGAATCGAATGCTCTACCAACTGAGCTGTAGAGGGGATTGTATGTATGTCTATTACATGAAATCCAAAATAAAAATCAATTTAAATTACAGGTTGTAATGCAACAAAATCGGAGAAATGCCAAGGGAGATGAATACTTTTGCAAGGCACTGTAAATTATACTTCAACCCAAAATGGTTCTCCAGTAGATTATTAAAAAAGGCTCATCCTTTGTTCAAAAATTGCCTTTTTGCCTATATACAGATTATATCGTCTTCTCTGAAATTTTGTTTAAAGTATTGCCTTTTCTTAAACAAGCCATACAAAGCTGGTTACAATTCCAGTTTTATCCTCGAGAAAAGATAGAACAAATATTACAACAACTGTTGTCAATATCAAATATACTGATTAATAAAAAAAACATGATTTATGGGAAAATGTTTAAAATGTTCTATGCTCTATCCAAACTTAGAACCAACTGATTGCAGCATTACCACAAAAATGGAGGAGGCAAGTGGAAAAGGGAGAAGGTAGGGAACTTGTTTGCCTGCCATATATTAAAGATACAAATTGACTGAAAATAATTGGCATAAATAGAAAAATATATCAGTTTCATTTGAGGACGAAAATGTTGACAGCTGCACCATACAGGTTGCAAAATAAATGGGAAGAGATTTTCAATATACCGATTCCATGGCACATGGAATTTTTGCCTTGATGCAAAGCTGTCATCAAGGCAAAGGGTGGCTATTTGAAGAATCTCAAATATAAAATATGTTTTGATTTGTTTAACACTTTTTTGGTTACTACATGATTCCATATGTGTTATTTCATAGTTTTGATGTCTTCACTATTATTCTACAATGTAGAAAATAGTAAAAATAAAGAAAAACCCTTGAATGAGTAGGTGTCCAAACTTTTGACTGGTACTGTATATGTAGCAGAAAAGCTGTAAAAAAAAAAAAAACATGTATTTGTCCTCTGAAGAGGACGGGTTAATAATAAAAATATTATATATATATTTTTTTTTAAATAGTCATTAAAAAAAGATACTATGAAAATAAAAATACTAAAATAGAAAGAAGCCTGTACAGAAAAAGAAAAGTCCTAAACAGGTATCCTGTTTGCAACAAGGCACTAAAGTAATACTGCAAAAAATGTGGCAAAGCAATTAACTTTTTTTGTCCTGAATACAAAGTGTTATGTACCACTCCATATTGTCAAGCATAGCGGTGGCTGCATCATGTTATTGGTATGCTTGTAATCGTTAAGTACTGGGGAGTTTTTTAGGATAAAAAAGAAACGGAATGGAGCTAAGCACAGGCAAAATCCTATAGGAAAACCTGGTTCAGTCTGCTTTCCACCAGACGCTGGGAACTAAATTAACCTTTCAGCAGGACGATAACCTAAAACACAAGGCCAAATCTACACTGGAATTTCTTACCAAGTCAGTGAGTGGCCAAGTTACAGTTTTGATTTAAATCTGCTTGAAAATCTATGGAAAGACCTGAAAATGCCAAATATGATTCTAACATGTATTGACTCAGGAGGTTGAATACTTATTTAATCAAGATATATTAGTGTTTCATTTTTCATAAATGTTTTTAAAATGTTTGAATTTTTCTTCCACTTTAGAGTATTTTGTATAGATCGTTGACAAAAAATAACAATTAAATCAATTTTAATCTCACTTTGTAACATTCCGGATTCTGACATTGCTCGTTATGATATTTCTTAATTTCTATAAAATGTTTACATTTGGGATTATGTGAGTATTGTTTAGTATTGCTAGGTATTATTACTGCACTGTTGGAGCTAGAAACAAAATAATTTTGCGGCACCTGCGATAACATCTACATATCTGTGCACATGACCAATAAACGTTTATTTGATTTGGTTTTCTGTTGTAGCTACAGGTAACTGCCAAAATAAAGGAAATACTTGAGTAAATGAGGGATACAAAGTTTATTGAAAGCAGGTGCTTCCACATAGGTGTGGTTCCTGAGTTAATTAAGCAATTTACATCCCATCATGCTTAGGGTCATGTATACAAATGCCCAGTTGCCCATTATTTTGGCTACCATGGCTAGAAGAAGAGATCTCAATGACTGAAAGAGGGGTCTCAAAAGTGCATATGGGGTTTAAAGTGTGTGTGTGTGTGTGTGTGTGTGTGTGTGTGTGTGTGTGTGTGTGTGTGTGTGTGTGTCTCAGTCACCAGATCTCAACCCAATTGAACACTTTGGGGGATTCTGGAGCGGCACCTGAGACAGCGTTCTGGCGGCTTGCTTGTGATGGCCCAACGCCCTATTAAGACACTTGTTGGCGTTTCCTTTATTTTGGCAGTTGCCTGTACATACATAAACTAAATACCCTAACACCTCAGATGATGGTTGTTTATTATTATTAGATGAGAATCACCAGTAACCAGATACAATCAAAGTAGTTCTCTACTGATTGTGGATTGCAATTAGCTCTATTTTCTTTGACCCCCTCGATTTTTTTTGTATTTACCACTATACACTGTAAAAACTATAAAGCCCTGGGCAAAAGGACACAGCCGGTGACTGTCTCAGTCAGCCTGACATAGCCTACTGACAGTTATGTATCAAGCTTCCCAGACTATATAGTCTGTTGAGGATAGGATACGTGCACTGGGGCACTAATGACTGCAGCCAAGCAGGGCAGGGTACTATACCAAGGCCACACTGCTGATATTAGACTTACTGGAGGAGTGCCAGGTTGACAGGCCATGCAAGGACATGGGTTTAAAACCGCAATGTGCATCTCTGGCCACTAGAGCGCAGTGTTAGCCTTTACATATGAAAGTAGTGAGTGGCATACTGTACAAAGGAAAAGTTATTCTGTGGACAGGCATACGTTATTTTAGTTGGACTCCTGGTCTTTAGACAGACCCAAATGTATGCAATGTGTCTCCCTAAAATCTGCCCTGATAGTGTAACCATGTGATAATTTTGATTGATTGACTGATTGACTATGTATTGACCTTAGTCAAGACATTCAGCAGGGAAATTACTGTCTGCTTGATGCTTCAATTAACATTTGTGTTTAAATTGTGAAGGAATGTTGTTTGTACATGTAGGTATTTCCAACCATTTTTAAATATCATACTCCTAAAATGATCACAACAGAATCTGCCCTTTAGGAAGTGTGAGAGAGCACCATTACTGCAGAGGAGGGTGGATTTGATATGAGCTATGCTGTCAGCTGTATCATATTACAGGTGGTTCAACAGATGAGTGGATGAAGCCAAATACCTTTTAGTTAATGAATAAGTGAAATGACAAGAATGACCATCTAAACAACAAATGTGATCCCCTTAGGATATTGCAATTAATTAATATATATATTGTGTCCTTTCAACACTTGATTTATTTCCCAATAAAAGTAAATAAAAACAGTAGCCTACCAAAACATTTGGTAGGTAGGTAGGTAGGTAGGTAGGTAGGTAGGTATGTAGGTAGTAGATGTTGAAACCCCCATCTCCATTCACACAGGCATAAACATGTTCTTTAGTGCATTATTGAAACATACTTAATAAAAAAACAATTAGACAGATTTCTACAAGAGACTAAGTATTATTACAAAGCTGTCTTCTGTAAATACAGAGTGTGCAACTGAATGTCATCAACATAGAATGTCTCATTCTAGTTCTGTGGTTATCTTGTCTAAGTTGTAGATGCTCACTGGAGTCACTGGTCTTGTAGATAAGAATTTGTACCTGTTTCATAAACTCATGTCTCAAACTTGAGCACAGAGCCATTGAGCAATCAGCTTTCCCCGTATGCCATCAGTATCTATCCTAAGCAGAACTGAGAATCTCCTGTGTGTGTAGTTAGGGACTAGGCAGAACAGATACTTTATGGAAACTGGACTTTTGAAATGAAAGTCATCCGAGGGCAAGTCCAATGTCATTCAACATCCTTTCTGCGATCACAAGTTTCAAGTGTATTTGCCATATTGAATACATTTGAAATATTTTTGATTGAAAGTGGCTAAGTTGGGTGATGGATGTGGAGGAAGGGAGCTATTGGTTACCCAAGGGGAATCCTGGAATCCAGGATGAACTTCACACATCTGTGCAATGACAGCACTCTGACATGAGGCCCCCTCCTCTAAGCCAGGCCCCACTCCTTCATCCACACCTAATCATTTGGGATGGCGTGCTCTTGATATGGATAACAATGTTCGCAGCAGGGTTGGGGTAAATTCAGGAAGTAAAGGGAAAATCCAATTATAATAAAACAAATGTCTCAGAGAAGCATTATGGAAGATTGGAATTGAAATTGGAATTCCAGTTTACTTCCTGAATTGACAAGGAATTGACACCAAACCCTGTTCTACAGAGTAGTAAGAGTGACCAGACCAACACAAGAACACATTAAACCCTGGCCCACTCTGTAGGTGGCTATCACCTCATGTGATTTTTGTCCATTCTATGAATAACTAGAACAATCTCACTCAGGCAGAAAGTGCAGAGCGCTGTCACAACATTTCCCTTACCCAACCCAAGCACAGAGCCAAACTTGTGAGTCATGTTCCCACAACTGAACCCCCATAACCTTTCATGACAATAGGACCAGACTGACACAGCACGTAGACCAACACAAAAGCCGGCTTTATCAGAACTAATTTACATATAGGATGACAAAAGCTTAGTATCCCAACTTGTGCAATTATTTTGACTTTGATAGTGGAAAGGCTCGCTAGACTATTGGATGGAAATGCAGATTTTCAGAAAATAGCAACATATCCAAGAATTACATAATATGACTAGAGGTGAATTTATTTAGGCCATTCATTTACATTACATCTGAACAGTCCGTTACGTTGAGCCGGATGTCATCAATTACAATGGGGACTGTCCCCTTATGGTTGAAGAATCCGTCTTTAGTGCAGCCAGAGTTCGTCAATAGAACAGGAAGTTATTAAACTACAGAACAAGATGAAAACAGACCCGGCTGCAGAACGAATCAGTTGGACATGCATTTGATTTCCATAGGCGGGCCCGTTTTTTCACGGAACCTCCTATGTGTGCACGCGCTTGCACACATATCCTGATGAAAATGTCGGTTCTTTCAATCACATTAATCTCTCCTCCGCCTGTGTGCCTCCCAAGTCTATCTGTCTTGACTTGAACTTTTGCAAGTGAAGTTCAACACTGTATCAAATCATTACAGGGTCCGGTCTGAAGCTGTCGCAAACGAACTTGCAACATTGTATCAACTAGCCTATTCCGGGCGCTCAAGTTTCCTGCACCAGTGAGCTCGGGACAGAAAGCTGTTTTTTTTTTTATGGCGTTTCCACTGAATATATTGGATCATCAGATCATTATATTTTGCTCTTTCACACCAAGGCTTGGTGATTATCGAGGCCGGGAGTGTTGGAAATATTTTTCAAATACTGAGGAACAATCATTCGCAATGGATGTTTAAAAAACAGACTTTGTTGACTTGTGTGAGGTGCAGAAATAATGAGTGGTGTAACGTTACGTGGTGCGTTAAGACAATCAGAAATAAGGCATTGCCAAATGGGCACTTTCCTACATGCATGAATTCTGGAGACGCACCATATCTTCGCCAAGTATTTTGAATTATTTTATTTAGACAGGAGTTATATAATTTTGGCGAAACATCAATTTCCTTTAACATCCTAACAGTGCAATGTACACCCGCCAACTTTCCTTTCCAATTTGCAAGATGCTGAAACCAGAAATCCGTATATAATGAGGAGATGCTCATGTCTCCGCCCTAACAATGTGAGTCTTTGTCTCAAAGGCAGGAAGGCAGGCGACAAGTTAGGTCTGCATATTATTCATATACAAACGCATAGGGTTTATCCTAGACAGATTTTGGCTAGATTGAGCCCTCTCGCTTCACCTCTTCCTCTCTGCTGAAACTATATCACTGGAGAAAACATACGAGCGAGCGAAACAGCGCCCCTCTCTATATCTAGCCCAATTTATCTGATGCGGTCGGGACAGAAATAGTATGACATGCCATACATACTCTTTTGGTCCAGACAGCATCAGATACATGGTCTACACATACCGAGACAGAGGAGCGCTGTTTCGCTCGCTCGGATGCTTTAACTGAGATTGATGCGTCTTTCTGTCAGCGCGCGTCTCGGTCAAATAAATGATCAATATTTCCCATAACGCCGGCCCTGGAAGAAAATATCATGAAACGTAATTTAAAAGCTGTCACAAATAGCCGCCTGTCCCTTTTATTAGCCGGGCATCGGCACCGTTCTATATACCTTTATGAAATAGAGATAAATAGTCATGGTCTTTTTGTAGCCACTAACGCCGCCATGGTTCTTTGGACAAAGCCTATGAGATAATCTTAATCAGCTAACGTCACTTTTTGGGAATTTTGAAGCATTTATGTAATAGAAAATGTACATGACGCACATAAAGGCTTCATAATCCATAAAGGTCATGTTAACTGACTGACGGTATAAGGCTGTGTTAAAGGGCGACTGCACTTCCTGATTTGTTCTCGTTTTAGATTTGGTTCATTAAGAAATGCTACCGGCCATGACTGAATTCAAACGTGAGTTTGTGTCTCTTGTGTGTTCGCAGGTAGGAAGAGCCACATTATTTCGCCAATAAATAAAAAACAAAACGAATAAATCCCTACTAACTTCTACCACACTCTCCCCCATTCAACTTTATTCATATCATGCTGAAACACTCCACCCTTAGGATTGTTCAGCATGTCAACAACCATTTCAACAGTAACATCTGTTACACCCAATCTCTTTTGCCGTCTCCACAATAACCTTCAACCTGGCATTTGTGCTTTCCACAACCCGAGTCGTATTGGTAACCTTACCAATAAAAGCTATGAAGTCAACTTTATTCATTATCAAAGTGTCCTTTGACACCGCACATTCATGAGCGCAAGATTTCTGAACAGGCCTCGAAACAATGCCAGGACCAGCAGAAACACCAGCCCCGACATTAGGTCCACTTTTTACAAAAATGTTAGATGTTATAATAATGCTGTAGTTGTACATTTTCGGTGAAAATCACTACAATAAATTAGCTTTAGCTGTCATCCAGGCCTGATAATAGTTACACTATCTAGCTACTTCCCTCTCCGACTGCGGCAAGCGGGAGCGAAGGACACTGCCCCATGTTGTGTTAACGGCTTGCAGCGCAAACTCTCCCCATGTATCACGGTGACATCCAGATGGTTATAGTACCAAATACCAATATTACAAGTTATTCCTCGTGTAGGCGGTTATCCTACTCGAAATAAAATCAAGTGGGATGGAACAAATTGTCCACTTTAGCTACCGCCGGCGACATGTATGATTGTGATACAGCTTCCAGCTGGGAAGCAACTCACGTCAGCCATCATTAGCCTCTTCGCCCGGCCATTGCTAGCAAGCGCAACACTGTTGCACTGGTCATTCGCAACGGCTTATCTTTATGTTAGGTATATTAGCATGACATGGTGACCAATACTACAAGTTATTTCTCCCTCGCCCATGGAAATAAACATCACTTTCTCTTAACTAGCGCCATTCTGCTTCTGTTGTTGCCAGCTAGCCAGCATAAACTAGTTTGCTGGGAAGGGCTTATGACATAAGGACGACTGAACCGAATCCATTTGTCTCTACTCGACTCACAGCTGCGCGACATACGTAATCAATTTGGCCACCAGGCGTGTCTGTATAGCTCACTGTCTTTGGTGTAGCCTTTCCCCTTTCAGTATCACATGCTGACCAAACCGGCCAGGTTGCGTGAGCGAGTATTGCTAAATAAATTTAAACATACGTTATTCAAATAGAACTTGGTTCTATTTTAGATGCTGTTGATAACGGGATATGGAGAAGGGAGAGTCGGTCAAGGATGGATTCAGACTAGGTGGTAAATTGTATGACAAGCGGCAGTTTATTCAGAGTAAAGATATCTGGTACAAGCGTGCACGGACTCGTTCTTTCAGCTCATATGGAACTTGCAGACGGAGCCCCGAAAACACAGTGCACACATGTTTTATACAGTTTAATAAAGTAGGTTGAGTCTGGCAGATCTGGTCTTCTGGTTGGTCCATGCTGTTCGAGCGTCGTCCTCTGTGATTGGGTCTAGGAGATCTAGCTCAGGCCCTTTGTTCCGAATGTTCAGCAAAGTAGGAGATTTGGTGTGTGCGTTTAGTTATCTCTTATCTTGAGTAAGTCTGTGTGTGTGAGTGCATCTTTGGCAAGAGTCACGAGATGTTATTGTCTATAATCAACAATGACCCTAACACCCTGTGGTCAGGCGTTACCTGTTTCATCAATGTCTATGCAAGGTTGGTGTCAGCATTCTGTCTCTGAGTGTGTGTGTGTGTTCAGCATCATGTGCCTCTTGTGCAATGCAGAACATGTTTTCTGCAATATATGTGCCTTCGAGTTCTTGACAAAACTTGTCTTGAAAAAAGGAATTAGTTATAGCAATGTAATAGCAATAAGCTATTTATAAAAATAGCATTTATAACAATGCTTGACACTGCAAGTCCTGCCTCTCCCATCTACTCATTTGGTTTTTATGAGCATATACCACTGTGAGTGATTGAAAGATGATTGAGGTCCACACTCCAGTCAAGTTGGTGGCCAACAGCCATACAAAATCCACAGAAGAAGAACGAGGAGCAGTTAATCAAATGAAACGAACTAGGTTTCCCCATTTTATCTGTGGATTAATTGTCGGAGTAGAGAACACATGATTTTGTATGGGTCAAAATTCTTCAAGGATCCAGCTAAAAAAGGACCATATGCATTTCAGGGTAAGATAACAACTCAATGTTGATCTCCCAGGACAAATTAGCTTGAAACAGCAAGCTAAATGTTCGTAAATGTTTCAACCTGTCCCCAAATTAATATAGTTGGTTTTGGTATTTGAACCTGCTGTCATGAAAACATCTGGTGGGGATATACAAAATCAACACCCACATGATGACGCAGACGCACGTGCAGAACCGGTTTGGTCAGCATGTCATATGCCGCATTCAAGTGCATGTTTGCTAAACCTTCCCCTAACCCTAACCTTAACGCTTTAACCTAACCTTAACCATTAACCCCTAACCTCAGAGTTTCTAAACCCATAGGGGAAACATTGTGAGACTTCCTGGAACGCTTACACACAGACCAGGCCGGGGTTTGCAGTTGGGTTTGGGAAGTCAATGAGCGAAGTGAAAAATTCTTCCTTAGGTGTACATTTTTTTAAAATCTAAAGGCACAACCTAGATTCGAGCCAATGAACATGTTATTACTCCATCCTTGTGAAAGTGACAAACTGACACGTTTTCATTTTCATAAAAAATAACTTTATATCGAAGGAGTGCCTTTGATTTGATGGCCTGCACATGCGCAGTTCGGCGCGAGACTACCGTTAGACCTGATTACGTGTTTCTACGCATGAGCTTTGCTACCCAATGTCGCCATGTCTTTGCCCTAACCCCTAGCCTAGCTAATGTTAACCACCTAGCTAACATTAGCCACAACAAATTGGAATTCGTAACATATACAGTACCAGTCAAAAGTTTGGACACCTACTCATTCAAGGGTTTTTCTTTATTTTTACTATTTTCTACATTGTAGAATAATAGTGAAGACATCAAAACAAATAACACATATGGAATCATGTAGTAAGCAAAAAAGTGTTAAACAAATGAAATTATATTTTATATTTGAGATTCTTCAAATAGCCACCCTTTGCCTTGATGACAGCTTTGCACACCATTGGCATTCTCTCAACCAGCTTCACCTGGAATGCTTTTCCAACAGTCTTGAAGGAGTTCCCACATATGCTGAGCACTTGTTGTCTGCTTTTCCTTCACTCTGCGGTCCGACTCATCCCAAACCATCTCAATTTGTGTTGGGTCATTGTCCTGTTGAAAAACAAATGATAGTCCCACTAAGCTCAAACCAGATGGGACGGCGTATCGCTGCAGAATGCTGTGGTAGCCATGCTGGTTAAGTGTGCTTTGAATTCTAAATAAATCACAGTCAGTGTCACCAGCAAAGCACCCCCACACCATAACACCTCCTCCTTCATGCTTTACGGTGGGAACTACACATGCGGAGATCATCCGTTCACCCACACCGTGTCTCACAAAGACACGGCGGTTGGAACCATAAATCTCCAATTTGGACTACAGACCAAAGGACACATTTCCACCGGTCTAATGTCCATTGCTCGTGTTTATTGGCCCAAGCAGGTCTCTTTTTCTTATTGGTGTCCTTTAGTAGTGGTTTCTTTGCAGCAATTCAACCATGAAGGCCTGATTCACACAGTCCCCTCTGAACAGTTGATGTTGAGATGTGTCTGTGACTTGAACTCTGTGAAGCATTTATTTGGGCTGTATTTCTGAGGCTGGTAGATCTAATGAACGTATCCTCTGCAGCAGAGGTAACTCTGGGTCTTCCTTTCCTGTGGCGGTCCTCATGAGAGACAGTTTCATCATAGCGCTTGATGGTTTTTGCAACTGCACTTGAACAAACCTTAAAAGTTCTTGAAATGTTCTGTATTGACTGACCTTCATGTCTTAAAGTAATTATGGACTGTCGTTTCTCTTTGCTTATTTGAGCTGTTCTTGCCATAATATGGACTTGGTATTTTACCAAATAGGGCTATCTTCTGTATACCAACCCTACCTTGTCACAACACAACTGATTGTCTCAAACGCATTAAGAAGGAAAGCAATTCCACAAATTAACTTTTAACAAAGCACACCTGTTAATTAAAATTCATTCCAGGTGGCTACCTCATGAAGCTGGTTGAGAGAATGCCAAGAGTGTGCATCGCTGTCATCAAGGCAAAGGGTGGCTATTTGAAGAATCTAAAATCTAAAATATATTTTGATTTGTTTAGCACTGTTTTGGTTACTACATGATTTCATATGTGTTATTTAATAGTTTTGATGTCTTCACTATTATTCTACAATGTAAAAAATAGTAAAAATAAAGAAAAACCCTGGAATGAGTAGGTGTGTCCAAACTTTTGACTGGTAGTGTATGTTTAGCAAATTTGTAACATATTGTACAAATAGCAATCCGTAACATATACAAATTGTAATTTATAACATATCATATAAAATGGATGATGGACATCCACATATTAATACATACCATACGCAATGTAACGTATCATACTAATTGGAGTGTCCCGGATTCACGTTTACAGTGAGGGATTCAATTAATCTGGCTAGGGCGCCCGGGTAGACATGTTTCGTACCCGGTGAAAGTTGATTGCATTCGTTTTGGAACCGGACTGCCTCCCAGGCGTGAGCCAGGTGCTCTGCTCAAAACCCAATGCGAAATCGGCTTAAAACAAAAGTGACATAATTAAACACATGGAGTAATGAGTAGGAATCTGTGTTTTCACATGCAAAAGTGATTGCTTTTGATAAAATCACTATCTGCCTTCCCAATGAAAACTGGTTTAAAAACTCAAACATATTTGATGGAAAAGAGATATTGTATGTTTCTTGATGATACACCATGCTGCCTTGTTGATATGACCGAGAGGCGCAGATTACTGTTCGATTTGGGAAGGGCGCTCACCGCTTTTGCCCGTTCACATCACGGGCCATAGACCGGTGCCTCGCATCTCATTGTAATCAAATTTCCCCTATGTTACGTCTACCCCTGAGTCCAGGTTGGCCAACCGTACTCTGCATTGTGCTTTGATCGTCCAATCAAAATAAGCCGGATGAAGGATGTGCTTAACTCAGCGTTTTCATTGGCCAAGAAGACAAGCCAAGGCTTTGGATGGATTCATCAGCACATTGCATACGTAATATGTGCGCGCTGGTCATGAATAGCTGATGAACATGGCAAGGACAGCTAAAAGGACAGACGAAGGCAATGAATACTGCGTAGAAATAACCATAATGGAACATACAAACTATTTTTAGGGCGCGACCGATTGTTTATTATCGTCACGCTTTAGTCTGTGACCTTGGGATTTTGACAGATTCGTTTAGAACGGGGGATTTGGAATCCTACATATCCGTCATATACCGCATTCACTTTGCTAAGGTCGAGCCCACTTAGCAATGGATTTTATCCTGAGCGGGGCAGCTGCCTGCGGGGCTTGCCTGTTCACAAACCCACTGGAGGTTGTCAAAACTCGGATGCAATTACAGGGAGAGCTCAAAAGCCGGGGGACATACCAGATTTACTACCGCAACGTTTTCCACGCTTTTTACACTATCGGCAAAGTAGATGGACTCGCTGGTTTACAGAAAGGTTTGGTACCGGGACTTGTCTATCAGTTTTTTATGAATGGAGTGAGGCTTGGGTCGTATTCAATTATTGAGTCATCTGGATACATCCACACGGACGGGAGGGTTAGTGCAGCCAAGACCACAGTTGCAGGGGCTGCGGCTGGAGTAGTTGGGGCAGTGATGGGAAGTCCCATCTACTTGGTGAGTATTGCGCATGCCCGGCATCATGGGTTATCTTTTGTGTGTTTACACTCATGGCTAGTGCGTGATCGTATACAGGTGTATTTGAATGTCTGGCCTGTAGTTTCTAATGCTGAAAACATCCCCAATGTCAGAATGACATTGTCAGTGGTGTAGTCTCTAGACCAGCGGTTCCCAACCTTTTCCCTTCTGGGGGGGGGACGACGACGACGACGACGACGATGACGACCAAATCACCGTCAAAAGCTCTTGAGGACCACCATTCGCTGAGTCGCAGAATCGTTTAACTTGCTGCTCAATTTGATCATAAATGTAACAGATTAAAGGCTTATTATTATTGTTATTATAAACAATTTGCATTGTGAAGTAATGTAAAATTGCGTATAATACCATTAATACTCCCAACTATTATTTTTTTGAAGAAAATGAAATAAAAAATGAAATAAAATAATCGCGGACCACCTGAAACCACTGCTCTAGACTAGAGGACAGTTGGTGAGATGAGTGAAGGCTTGACGTTCCTGTTGTTTACATCACTCAGGTGAAGACTCACATTCAGAATCAGGCCACTTCCTCTATAGCTGTTGGACATCAGTATCAACATCAGGTAAGGTCTAGTCCTCAATCAATGAAATAAATCACGTTTGTCAAATGTTCATATACATTGTAACTACTGTACTCACCCCTTCCATCCATTTCTACATTTTACTCCTCCTACCCCTCCATCTCTCTACCCCTTAATCTCTCTGTCTACACTTCCATCTCTCCTTCTACCCCTCCATCTCTCACCCCTCCATCCTTCCCTCTCTCTCTCAGGGGATGGTCCATGCTCTGGCAGCGATCCACAAGCAGCATGGTATCCTAGGCCTGTGGAGGGGCTCCAGTGCAGCTGTACCCAGGGTCAGCGTGGGGTCAGCTGCTCAACTCTATTCCTTCGCTGCCTCCAAGGAGCTTGTCATCGACCTACAGGTCAGGACTTGTCGTTAAAACAATTCTCTTGGGACAGACGGTTAACATATCCTAAATTGAGTAACTGTCCAGTGAGCACGAAATATTTGGTCCTGTGATGCCAAGATTAGTGTGGTAGTAGGATAGATGGAGGCACACATAGTCTACAGGATCAAAAGAGGAGCCTAGACAACTAGCTGTCTGTGTCAGGGATGAAGAGGGACTCTATCAGGGAACCGGAGGGGTGAAAGGACCAATATTTAATTGTTGCCTGCTAAATCTAATTTCAGAGAGATAAGTAGGCATACATCAATTCAATCAATCAATCAATATCTTTGTCTCTGTTGGCCTATTCCACCATTAGGTCTATGCCCCCTGAATGTTGGCTGTTTTTTGTTTACAAAACTCCACATCAAAGTCAATTTATAACAACACAGATGTTATTTGTGTTGTATATCATAGAGGACAGAGGTATTTGGGCAATTCCACAGTAACGGAATTATGCTTTGACTCCGAATTTTCACTTTAAATGTATGCCAAACAAAAACCATTGATTTCAAAATATAGCAAACCATACAAGGATTACTTTGAAAAATGTACACAGAAAATTTAACTAAAACACATTTACTGGAAGAACTGTGCAGATGCAAAGATTGGTAACAGAATTACAGTAAAATCTCTAGTTTTTTATCTGACCACATTTTCCAAAAACTCTGTTAACCCTTTACACTCGTACTGGTATGCGAGTTGAAAATGACAGATTTGGGCACTGATAAGAGCCTAAATTGGAACACAGTGGCTGTACAGTAACATGCTATAAATTATGGCAGAGCTCAGGTCTCCGCTTCACAGCGCTGTATGGGTTTTGAATGACAGCCGTTCTGAACTTGAGCACCGCGTGCGACAAGAACTTGCCCCCATCCCTCCCGCTAACTGGGCAACTTTTGCAACTTTTTTTGTTGTCTGAGTGAGCGAAAGGCTGAAACTAAAGAGGACTGTATGCATTTTGAAAGATGAGACATTGAGGATTATAATAAATACCAGTTTGATGTAATACAAGCAAGCCAAACACCCGTGAGTCCAAATGTGCACTTCACATTTCCATATCATAAAACTCACGTCATATAAAATGTCAACGTTTATGATCACTATGTTTGATGTGCAGTTACAAGATGACATGGCGTTATACCCTGGGTTGTTCTGAACAGAATGAGCCTGTTTGTCTATTGTGAAGAACATTTGCTGTGGAACATGCACCTGAATGCACACATTAATCCTTTCTATGCACATCAAAATTACAATTAGTTTCTCTGAATTGCCTTGTGAAAGCCTAACACTGTAAGATCATATTTTATAACTTAGCTAGTCATGTTGGCTATAGAACAAGCTTTCAAATGATGCCCACCTGACCCAGATTGCGATTTATAATGGGCTGTTTTTGGATTGCGTAAACAACAACAGTAATTGTGTGATTGCAGGGTTGTGTTCCAAACAAAACAACTACAAGTGTGCTTGCTCTAGTTCCTCAATGGCACAGCTAGGAGAGCTAAACAAATAATAATAGCAACTTATAGTTAATTACTCTTCTTTGAGTCATAAAAGTGCATAGTAATTACTTAGTAACTGTGCACACTTTGGAGAGATGTGTGGCCACCTGGAGACACCAGTTAGTCCTCTCACTCAAACACTTTTGTCTTATGTTGCACACACCCCACATTTTCCAGGATTATTTTGATCATGTTACTGAATGTATCCAGAGTGTTTTCTGATTTCATTATCAACAAATGTGGCGAAAAGTACAGTAAATCTAAAATGCACATAAAATCAACAGTGTAATGTTTGGATTCAGAATTACAGTGCATATGGAAAGTTTTCAGACCCCTTGACTTTTTCCACATTTTGTTACGTTACAGCCTTCTAAAATGGATTAAATTGTTGTTGTTTTTCTGGTCATCCATCTACACACAATACCCCATAATGACAACGCAAAAACAGGTTTTTATAAATTTTTGCAGATTTATTACAAATTAAAAAAATGGAAATATCACATTTAAATAAGAATTCAGACCCTTTATTCAGTACTTTGTTGAAGCACCTTTGGCAGCGATTACAGCTTAGTCTTCTTGGGTATGACGCTACAAGCTTGAATAATTCTAAAAAGAATAATGTGCAAATGTTGTACAATCCAGGTGTGCAAAGCTCTTAGAGACTTACCCAGAAAGACTCACAGCTGTAATCACTGCCAAAGGTGATTCTAACATGTATTGACTCAGGGGTGTGAATACTTATGTAAATGAGATTTCTGTATTTCATTTTCAATACATTTGCTAAAATGTCTAAAAACATGTTTTCACTTTGTCATTATGGGGTATTGTGTGTGGATGGGTGAGAGTTTGCCTTTTTGCCCAACATTTCATTTAAGGTGCTCCAAAGCTTTTTACTATCATTCTTTTTATAATTTATCTTTTTCATAGTACAGTTTCCAATTTTTTGGTTTAGTCACATGATTTTTCGATTTACAGGACGTTTGATGATTAGCTGTGCAGCCAGACTTATTTGCCATTCCTTTTGCCTCATCCCTCTTAACAATACCATTTTTCAATTCCTCATCAATCCATGGGGATTTAAGTTTTTACAGTAAAATTTGACTCTTAGCTTTCATTTGAAACCTATGAACTTCACATGTTGGTGCTCATGTTTTTGTTTAGATGGAAATGCCCATTTGTAAATACTGTACATAATGTACTACAACCTTATGGTTACCACAGCAGTGCTCTGTATCTGGTAGGGTGTTCTCTGTTCATTTTGGGACGTTTGACACCATTCATACCACGTGGTGTTTACATAACTCTGTTTGGTGGGGAAAAAATTACTAGCTAGGTTATTATTCAGCTCCATCTAAACTAAATAGATAACAGATGTTTCATGTTACAGAAGAACTCTGCATTGATCTTATTTTTATTATTTTAGTCATATCATAAGATCTGCTATGTTAACAGCTGGATACTGGCTGTCTGACCACTAAGGGATGGTTCCTCAGACACAGATTAATGCTAGTCCTGGATTAAAAAGCACTTTCAATAGAGATTTTCCAGTGTCTGGGACAGTTATTTTCGGGAAACCAGCCCTAAGCATACCTCACTAAGTTACCCTTTTCTCTCTCCCCCTACCAGGTGTTCCCAGAGGGCAGCTGGCTGGTGGCTCTGTGTGCAGGTATGATCAGCAGTGTGGTGGTGGTGGCAGCCATGACACCCTTTGACGTGGTCAGCACACGGCTCTACAACCAACCTGTGGATCATACAGGCAAGGTCAGTGGTTTACTTTACATGGTCCTTCCTGTGTGGCTCAGTTGGTAAGAGCATGGCGCTAGCAACACCAAGGTCGTGGGTTCTATTCCCGCAGTGATCACATGCACATACTAAATATGTATGCCGTCACTGTGCTGCCAAGTGGCTCTGAAAAAAACTCACAAGGGAAAGGGTGTGTTGAGCAAAATATAAAGATTTAACATTCCTGCAGGTCTACAGTATTGATAAAAGGGACCCAAGTGACCCACTGTTGTTTACCACATGAATTGTCTTAATGTAATTGTACTACTCTCTAACATGGCTCTGAATACTGACTGGATATCCTCTCATTTCCAGGGAGAGCTCTATAAGGGTTTTGGGGACTGCTTCTCGAAGACACTGAAGAAGGAGGGTGTGACAGGGCTCTACAAAGGCCTGGGTGCATCCTACTTCCGTCTGGGGCCACACACCATCCTGTCTCTACTGTTCTGGGACGAACTGCGGAAGCTCTGGCAGCAGCACAGATAGTAGCCAGCCGGCAGGCAGGGCAAGCTCTACTCTGCCAGCAACACAGATAGTATCAGGAAAGGGAGACTCAGGCTGTGTTCCAGGCCATCTGCAAAGCAGTTGCGCTGCATAAATTAACCAATGATTGCCACGTCATCTATACTGCAGTCGGGCATCAGAATTATATATTTTTTGTATAGGTTTTATTAATATTTTTTCTCAAACAATAACAACCTACTCATTCCAGGGTTTTTCTTTATTTTTACTATTTTCTACATTGTAGAATAATAGTGAAGACATCAAAACTATTATATAACACATGGAATCATGTAGTAACCAAAACAGTGTTAAACAAATCAAAATATATTTTAGATTCTTCAAAGTAGCCACCTTTTGCCTTGATGACAGCTTTGAACACTCTTGGCATTCTCTCAACCAGCTTCACGAGGAATGCTTTTCCAACAGTCTTGAAGGAGTTCCCACATATGCTGAGCACTTGTTGGCTGCTTTTCCTTCACTCTGCGGTCCAACACATCCCAAACCATCTCAATTGGGTTGAGGTTGGGTGATTGTGGAGGCCAGGTTATCTGATGCAGCACTCATCACTCTCCTTGGTCAAATAGCCCTTACACAGCCTGGAGGTGTGTTTTGGGTCATTGTCCTGTTGAAAAACAAATTATAGTCCCACTAAGCGCAAACCAGATGGGATGGCGTATTGCTGCAGAATGCTGTGGTAGCCATGCTGGTTAAGTGTGCCTTGAATTCTAAATAAATCACAGACAGTGTCACCAGCAAAGCACCATCACACCTCCTCCTCCATGCTTCACGGTGGGAACCACACATGCAGAGATCATCCGTTCACACAAAGACAAAGACACGGCGGTTGGAACCAAAAATCTCAAATTTGGACTCATCAGACTAAAGGACAGATTGCTCGTGTTTCTTGGCCCAAGCAGGTCTCTTCTTCTTATTGGTGTCCTTTAGTAGTGGTTTCTTTGCAGCAATTCGACCATGAAGGCCTAATTCACGCAGTCTCATCTGAACAGTTGATGTTGGGATGTGTCTGATGCTTGAATTCTGTTAAGCATTTATTTGGGCTGCAATCTGAGGTGCAGTTAACTCTAATGAACTTATCCTCTGCAGCAGAGGTAATTCTCGGTCTTCCTTTCCTGTGGCGGTCCTCATGAGAGCCAATTTCATCATAGTGCTTGATGGTTTTTGCGACTGCACTTGAAGAAACTTTCAAAGTTCTTGAAATGTTCCGTATTGACTGACCTTCATGTCTTAAAGTAATGATAGACTGTCGTTTCTCTTTGCTTATTTGAGCTGTTCTTGCCATAATATGGACTTGGTCTTTTACCAAATAGGGGGATCTTCTGTATACCACCCCTACCTTGTTACAACACAACTGATTGGCTCAAACGCATTAAGAAGGAAAGAAATTCCACAAATTAACTTTTAGTAAGGCACACCTGTTGATTGAAATGCATTTCAGGTGACTACCTTATGAAGCTGGTTGAGAGAATGCCAAGAGTGTACAAAGCTGTCATCAAGGCAAAGGGTGGCTACTTTGAAGAATCTCAAATATGGTTACTTCATGATTCCATATGTGTTATTTCATAGTTTTGATGTCTTCACTATTATTCTACAATGTAGAAAATAGTAAAAATAAAGAAAAACCTTGGAATGAGTAGGTGTGTCCAAACTTTTGACTGGTACTGTATGTCTCAACCACACTCCCCTTCATCGCCTGGAACATTCCAGTGCTTGTAGCACTCTGCCAAATGGCCTCAAATTGCACTGTTCTATTTTTGTCCGTAGCCCACACCTTTTAAATATTTACATAATAATACATTTGATTCATCCACTGTCATATTGATGGAGGATAATTTGATTCCCAGTTGTTGAGTATAAGTTTTTTCAAAATCATTAACGAGAGAAGTATGGTCCACCCGATTGGGTATCTCACCGCACCCTCATATGCCATGTCTTGAAGTATGCAGATAGACAGATTAAAAGTAAACGTACGTTGTAACTTATGACAGCCAACTTTCTAACGCCGCCCATAACTTTTGGACTTTATAGCACTCCCAGAAGGCATGGATTATTAAGTCCTTGTTAGTTTTACACTTAAGACATGACTCTGCCGTTGTGCTGTAGAATTTGTGAATTTTGTCTCTTGTATTATAAATTCTATACATTAGTTTATACTGGATTAAGCATACATTTTAGTTAACTGTAATTTGGTTAGTTATGTTCCAACACTCCCTCCATCTTGTGCAAGGCATCAGAATTGAATATCATATTAATGCGATTACTGACATCCAGGAGTTGGGATGTGGTGCGTGACTGCAATGTAGGTGGCCCTGAACATGGACGCAGTCAGGTATAAAGATAGGTCACTCATTAAGCCACAGGTCAGTTCACAGGGTGAAGATCCCTCATTTAATGAGTTTGTAGCCTGATCCCAGATCTGTTTGTTCAGTCTTGCCAACACCTATGGTCATTGATTATACAACGTAAACAGATCTGGGACCAGGCTTATGCATTTGGTCTTTTTTTTAAATAGAGCAAAGGTCTTGGTTTTACGCTCCAATAAGAATCCAATTCAAACTGGTTTCTGATCTCTGAAGCACAATAAGGTAACAATAGGCTGCTGTGGTTGCTGACACGTTGTGTGCAGCAGGATAGTTTATCCATCCAATAAGAATAGGAAGATGTTTGAGTCAGAATAATTCTTCTGCAGAATGTTCACCACAAGCTTCCTCCACTTTTACTAATAACGCCCATACCTCATTTATCAAGTTACTGACTGCTGTGAACTTATGTAGCTTGAGTACTAGGAAACATCTATTACACAATTGAATCTACAGAGAATTTGGACATCTACAGATTAGGCAAGACTTCTTCAAACGTACATGAACAATCTCAGCACAGTATTGATAGAGAAAGCATTGACCTTCAGAGTAGATTTGATTACAAACCCATTGCAACAATTATTTTCACAAATGTAATATAAACTTACTGCAGAAATTAGACATGAGCTTATTTTTATAAAGTATAGTGAGGTTTGTTCATACCGCTTGCCTTACTGTAAAATTGCTCTCTGAATGTATAGCTTACTGCTTCTATTGCTTCTAAGGTTGACCAATATTGTACAATGGGTCTGCTTACTTGACGCAGCTTGGTTATTTAATTGCTGTACATCCATTACAGGCATTTTGATCTCTCGAATGAATGTATTCATTGTCTTGTCTAGATCAAATCTCTGAAGGATATTTATTTACTAACGTGATTCTGATATTGGTTTGCTACACAGCCATATGCAGTGCCATGTAATGTAATCTTGTAGGACAAAAAAAAAAGGTAATTGCTGTCAAATGGAAATTATGATTTCCATTTCAAGGGTAGCAGTTAAACATGGGTTGTTTTCCATTGTATTTCAGTAGACAAAGAAAGCCCTTGTTGTGAAGGAATTGACAAAGTAAAAAGGTTGCAACTTCACCTGATTATGAGCTCATAAGTTATAGTGAATGCTCCGACTTAAAATTTAAGCTGAACTAAAATATTAACGCAACATGCAAGATTTTCAAAGATTTTACTGAGTTACAGTTCATATAAGGAAATCAGTCAATTTAAATAAATTCATTAGGCCCTAATCTATGGATTTCACGACTGGGAATACAGATATGCATCTGTATATTTAAAAAAGGTAGGGGTGTGGATCAGGAAACCAGTCAGTATCTGGTGTAACCACCATTTCCCTCATGCAGCGCGACATCTCCTTCGCATAGAGTTGATCAGGCTGTTGATTGTGGCCTGTGGAATTTTGTCCCACTCCTCTTCAATGGCTGTGCGAAGTTGCTGGATATTGGCGGCAACTGGAACACATCGATCCAGAGCATCCCAAACATGCTCAATGAGTGACATGTTTGGTGAGTATGCAGGCAATGGAAGAACTGGGACAGTTTCAGCTTCCAGGAATTGTGTACAGATTCTTGTGACATGGGGCAGTGCATTATCATGCTGAAACACGAGGTGATGGTGGATGAATGGCATGACAATGGGCCTCATGATCTCGTCACGGTATCTGAATTCAAATTGCCATCGATAAAATGCAATTATGTTCGTAGCTTATGCCTGCCCATACCATAACCCCACCGCCACCATGGGCACACTGTTCACAACATTGACATCAGCAAACTGCTCGCCCACAAACTGTCTGCCCGGTACAGTTGAAACCGGGATTCATCCGTCAAGAGCACACTTCTCTAGCGGCCATCGAAGGTGAGCATTTGCCCACTGCAGTCGGTTACAACGCCGAACTGCAGTCAGGTCAAGACCCTGGTGAGGACGACGAGCACACAGATGAGCTTCCCTGAGACGGTTTTTGACAGTTTGGCAAGAAATTCTTCGGTTGTGTAAACCCAGTTTCATCAGCTGTCCGGGTGGCTCGTCTCAGACCATCCCGCAGGTGAAGAAGCCGGATGTGGAGGTCCTTGGCTGGCGTGGTTACACGTGAGGCCGGTTGGATGTACTGCTAAATTCTCTAAAATGACATTGGAGGCAGCTTATGGTAGAGCAATTAACATTCAATTATCTAGCAACTGCTCTGGTGGACATTCCTGCAGTCAGCATGCCAATTGTACACTCCCTCAACTTGAGACATCTGTGGCATTGTGTTGTGACAAAACTGCACATTTTAGAGTGTCCTTTTGTCCCCAGCACAAGGTGATCATGCTATTTAATCAGCCTCTTGATATGCCACACCTGTCAGGTGGATAGATTATCTTGGCAAAGGAGAAATGCTCACTAACAGGGATGTAAACAAATTTGAGAAATAATTTTGTGCACATGGAACATTTCTGGGATATTTTATTTCAGCTCATGAAACATGGGACCAACACTTTACATGTTGCGTTTTATATTTTTGTTCAGTTTAATATCAGCATAAGCAAAGTTCATACAATTTAAGTAAACAAATTATACCACGAGAAGACAACCAAAGCCAAAGCGCAATCTTGAGTGGTTTTTACTTTGAGCAGTAACTTGCATATTACATTATGTCTGTCTTTGAGAGAACAAAAAGATTGGAGATGAGTGTAAAGGGAATGTCTGTTGAAGCGATGTGGTGGGCTGGACCTGGAGCCCTCTTCTACCCAAACACGCCTGGGTCGTGTAGTCTGAGAGACTGCAGTAAATGCTGGAAGTCCTGCAGCGTCCATGGCTCTGTGTCCTCCTGCTGCTCTCCTCCTATCCCCACTGCACTGCTGCTGCCAGGGCTGGGAGGGCAGAGAGGCGAGGGGGTCGGGAGAGGTTAGGGAGAAGGAGTAGCGCTTAACATAACAGGCAGCTTGGGAAAAAGTGGTAATACCAGGGTAATAGCATTGGTAACAAGTTATAGTAGTTAATGAGAACATTGATACCCTGTTTTCAGTTTAATTTATATTAATATAAAATTACATAACACATTTTGCCACATAGTACATTTTGCATAAATTATGTCCTACCCATGCTTTATCCATATATTACAAAAAAATAAATGATTTTTTGTTGAATGATTTTTCATGTCTTCTACTTCATAAAACTCCAGTACTAGAACACCAGGGATAGACAGGAGTCCCCTATGGGCACTGTTCAAAAGTAGTCCACTATATAGGGAATATGGTGCCATTTGGGACAAACACCCTGTATAACCTCACCTTATGCTGAGGGGGTCGTTGAAGGTCACTAGAACATCCGTAGAGAACTGTGGTAGTCGGAACAGGCCAAGGTAAATGGTCACTGTATTTTTGGCCTGGAGGAAGGAATGCAACAAAATAAGATACAATTCTTGATAACCAGAGCTGGAACAGTTAAAATACAGTTTACCAACAGTTGAGGTGAATGCCAATGTCATATAAACCTCCACATGGTTTCAGACTATATAACTGCAATTGACATGACCCTTCTGACTGTGACAAGGAAAGGACTAGCACTTGTGCGTTTCCTGAAAAGACTAGGCTATAAATCCTCTTGAGTATAGCACACATGACTACCAAGGTGAATAATGGGCGTATACTGATTGTGCAAAGGGTTGGGCATTGGTACGTTGTGAGGCTACAGGTGAGATTGTCAGTGAGGTCACAGTGCACTTACTTTCAAAAAACAAGGTTACAATTTCACTAAGAATAAATACATTTTCAGAACTAAGAAAGAAACAGACTGACGTACTTCCTCATTGAACTTGGCCACACACTGTGTTCCAGTGAGTAGAAAGGCAGAGCTGCACTCCTCCAGGGAAAGGTCTGACTTGGGAAGGGCCACCACAGCCCTGACCTCTGATGTCCCTGGGGCCGACGCCTTGTTGCTTCCTGCTACATCCTCAAAGTGGTACCTAAAGGTCAATGGTTGCGTTAAGAAAGGTGAGGCTGAGCAGTGAGCAGTTCCTATGCAATGCTTGACTTGGACTGAAATATGTGCCGGTCCTCATTTTGAGTGCCGGTACTGTTTATATTTAGGTGCAGGAACGCCACAATACTTTTGAGTTAAAATCTATAAGGAGGTGCAGGAACTCAAAACATAGAACATTTGGAGGTGCCAGTACTCAGTTCCGGTGAGCTCCTGCCCAAGTCAATCACTGGAAAAACACACAGGATTCATCCCACATGGTACTCTATTCTACATATAGTGCACTACTTTTGACCAGAGCCCTATGAACCTTGGTCAAAAGTAGTGTGCACTATAAAGAGAATAGGGTCCCATTTGGGATGAACTCACACCACAATTCTGGTGCATACCTGGCAGCGTCTCCATTCTGGACATGGCTCTGTAACTCCAGTAGCTCCACGATGATGCTCTGGTCAGTGTGGTCGTGGGCAAAAACCTCCTGGTTGTCTGGAATCTCCCTCAACTCACTGCTCATATACAAGGGAGGGAGGGTCAGAGAGAGGGAGAGAAGGTGTTGACCATAGAAATGTGTTGACCATGATATTTAGTCTCACCTGATGTCTTTGGCACTGTGAGGGATGGTGGCTGACAGGGCTCCTCCAAATAGAGGACGAACCATTGTGGCATTCTGCATTCTGGAGGAACTAGGGGAAATAAAACAAGACAGGGAGATAAATTAGAGACTTGTGGGGCGGACTCATTAGGGACTTATGAGGGCTGACACATCATCAGCATTCTTATTTAGCTCTTGAAAACCCTTCTTATCTGTAGGGTTTTCAGCGGTTAGTTCTGCCCACGGTTGCCTGCTTGTGAACTACAATTCCGATGCTGTGTTTTAACGTTTAGAAACGTCAATAATCATTGCTTGCGAAACGGTTTTCAAAACATATGCTGATATGCCCCTTATCTTTCATATCAGCGAGAAATAATTTTTCAAATAAATAAGATGCACTTACTGTAGCAGTTTTACACAGATCCATATGCTGCTTTAGCCCTTGATCATAACTCAGTGCCATTACATTACACATAAGTCATTGGAGAAAGGCGTCTTCTGTACCGGGGCGTTTTGTTAAGAGCCCCAACGCTCGGTCTGAACATTAACACGCATCCCTTGCGGTATGGTTTTGGAAGGATAAGGCCCTTATTTTTCATATCAGCGAGAAATCATTTTCAAAAAACAAAAGGTTAAATTGATACACACCTTTATAGGGTTAGTGTTCCCACATGGCCATATCTCCACGGAAGACAGAGGCCTAAATAGCTATCTAGCATGCCTGAAAAGGGGAAGAAGTGTAGTTCATCAACTGGAGGAGCACACAGCGTTAGCCCAAGATGTACTCTTAAAGAACGTATATGTTATTTTCAGAGGTAGACTGGCTCTGGCAGCCAAAAACTCCATCTAAACGTGAATAATTCTCAATTGCGATAGAGTTCTAGAAACATAAAGCCATTTACTTTCATATCACATCAAAATAATTTCACGAATGCAAAATATACACATACTGTACACTGTTTGTACCGGCTTTATCACAATTGTAGCAGACAGTATTTTTCAGTGACAACGTGTTTCTGGAGGCTTTCTTCCATTACACACAGGTGTTTGGCGCGTGCTAGGTAGCTAATTAGCACAGGTGGTCCATCTGGCAGTCTAGACTTGACAAACAGTTCATGCAGCTTTTGTATTCTGATCATGGAATTCCGAACAAGTAATGCCTCTACACCTACATTTAATGTGTCTACCATGTCCACATTGCATTCTGATTCCCTTTTCAAGCGCTATATTCAAATGCAAGTATACATTATGCATATGGTGGAAAATACTAAATATAATAACAACAACAACTTGATGGCAATCGCCATTTAACCTCTAACTAGCCAGCAAACTAACTAACAAAATTAAAGGGATTGAAAACAGGTTAGCATATCTCGAGGCCAAACAATTAATCTAATCTGGCTAGCATTTATGAAGCTCGCAAACACGTTCCTCACACGCTGATAATGTATTTCCGCCAACGTTTAATGAAAAATGGCCATGTGGGAACCCTACAACTAAAAGGTGTGTAGTAATTGAAAATGATTTAAATGGTGATATTATAGATACCTTGCTTATAATTCCAAAACCGTACCGCAAGCGAGACGTTTTAAAACAACACATGCCAGAAGATACTGGGTGCGTTCGTAAATTCACTCTGGCTATCTATTCCGATTTAAGAGGACTCTGAGTGTGCCAGAGTGCAAATTAATTGATGAATTTACGAACGCGCAACACCGGTTGAATATGACCGGTGTCAGTAAACATCGGCAAAAAACGTAATTAAATTGTTGCCAGCAGCACAGTCACCAACTCTCTAGATAACATGAAAACTGGCTAACCAGCTCTGCTAGGGCTTGAAAAATGGTCTGAGTGAGGTGTTCTCTCATTTATGTCTGGAAGTAGCTCAGTTGGTAGAGCATGGTGTTTGCAACGCCAGGGTTGTGGGTTCGATTCCCACAGGCGGCCTGTATGAAAAATAAAATAATGTATGCATTCACTAACTGTAAGTCGCTCTGGATAAGAGCGTCTGCTAAATTACTAAAATGTAAGTTGCTAGCAAGCTGGCTAACTTTAGCCAGTTAGCTTGGGTGCTTGAATGTCATTGTCAGGTCAGAACTCTCGGATCAACCCTACGCCTCCGCCAGAGCGTCCAGTGTGCGCTCTGAATTTACGAACGGACAATTTGACAACGCTCTGAATTTACGAACACTCTGGCACTTCAGAGTGAATTTACATACACACCCACTATCATCATAGGCGCTAAAGGTAGTTAGCGTCTATGAATGGGTTATATTCTTATTAGGCTACTTGTTATTTGTCACATACACGTGTTTAGCAGATGTTATAGCGGGTGTAGCGAAATGCTTGTGCTTCTAGCTCTGACAGTGCAGTAATATCTAACAAGTAATCCATGATTTAGGTACCCGCTATTCAATCACAACATCAGCGAATAAACCACTGGTATTGCAAACGGTATTCATTTTTACAGTTAATCAACAATTTTATTAACCTACCTGAGTTTTTGTAAGCACAAACACAACACGAAGGGCTACAAAGTTGCCATTTTTATTGGCGGAAGTAAACAGCGAAAACAGACATGTAAAACCAGAGAATAATCTGACTCCGCGAAGTAATGGCTAGAAAGGTACTGCCATCTAGCGAACATCGGCTGAATGTCAGCTAAATGGTCTAAAATATAAATGTTCTTGTGCAAGTTTTTCAGAAGTAATCACGGTACCCCAAAACCATCAAAAACAGCATGTAAAGTACATAAAAAAGCTGTAAAACTTCAATTTCCTCAGACTGTCTTTATTACATCACAACCCTTCTATTGCGTCACTACAGAATTACATGGATCAGACATTGTGACAATGAACAAGCTTTTTGTTGAGATCAAATCAATCAATTATCAATTTTAACGTGGAGGGAAGTGACCATCAACCGAATGAGGTAAGTGAATGGCAAACACCTTCTGGAATCAATAGTGATGATTAGGCAACAAAACTCAAATTCAGTTTGTCAGATGTTTTTGTACCTCCAAAAAGGTTCTATATCAGCATAGGCCTACAGGGCAGATGGCATGAAATAGGGGCACCACTTTTGACTAAGAGTCTAACAGACTTTTGGAAGAGTCTAAAATACTTTGTCGTCAATGCATCCCTTTACAATGCTCTTTTTTTACACAATACAATATCTCACTGAAATTCAGTCTCAGACTCTCATCTATAGGTGTCACACGCAATGACAGACTCTGGCGCTGGATCATCATTGATGCCCCTGAGAGGCATTCTGAAGAATTCTCATTCATCTGATGAACCAGAGCTTTTAGTTCATAATCCCGACTGCCCCCTGCGCTGCCAGGTACCATCTCCTGCCGTTGTGCCCTTAACCCCTCCAGGGGGGGGGTGAGTCAGGCAGAAGACACATTTCAGTGGTTAAAATAAAGTATGTATTCTGCTTCAGTCCTCCCCAGTGCCCCTGACCCAGCTGCAGTGCCACCTCAGCCTTGGCTCCAACTCAGCATCACTATCCGACACAGGCATGCCCCTCAAAGGCATCCTCAGGACCAGCATCAGCTCTGGGGCGACGGAAACACAGAAAGATTGTAACAGTTCTAAATTTCGGTGAGGTCCTTTTTATTTCCCCCCTTATTATCCCTCAGTGAAAGAGGATGGGTGCATTGCACATTGCTTGGGGTGCATTGCACATTGGTTT
Organism: Coregonus clupeaformis; assembly: GCF_020615455.1. NCBI lineage: Eukaryota > Metazoa > Chordata > Actinopteri > Salmoniformes > Salmonidae > Coregonus > Coregonus clupeaformis. Next base: position 48,923,292 of record NC_059204.1, on the reverse strand, counting down.
ACTTACATTTACTAAATTCAATATCAACAAGCTTTTGTTATCCCTATGTTTCATGCCTGAAAGGTTTGTTTGAACCTTGTGCACTGTATTTCCACCATGCTTACTAGGCCTAATTATATTCTGCTCACCATTCAGCCGTCTCCCCTGTTCTGAGTTACAAAATCAAGAAGATACGAGGAGATGCACCATTTAGGCTTTAGAACTTTGTGGTCCTTGCCTATGTTTCAGGAAGAGACAGAGATGGGACGAGGGCAACATCCTAGCCACTAGCTGTCACTCCTGGCTGATGCCGGTGTCAGGGAGTAAGGAAGTCAAACCTGGGCCTCATCTGTGAGTAGATCAGAATGATGGAGGTATATAGGGAAATTGATATCCATAGTGGACATACTGCCATTGCACCTGCAATTCGTTGATCAATCATCTTCAGTGAATGAAGTAAAAAGACAAATCTCAGTTTACCGTGGACAATATACATTCTTCTTCTTCTTCTTCTTCTTCTTCTTCTTCTTCTTCTTCTTCTTCTTCTTCTTCTTCTTCTTCTTCTTCTTCTTCTTCTTCTTCTTCTTCTTCTTCTTCTTCTTCTTCTTCTTCTTCTTCTTCTTCTTCTTCTTCTTCTTCTTCTTCTTCTTCTTCTTCTTCTTCTTCTTCTTCTCAGGTGTAGTGTCACCATGTTGGATGGGGGTGCAGGCACCAGTACATCAGGAGAACAGATATGTCTGTGTATGAGTAAGAGGTAAGAGGACAGAAAGAACATTGGATTTTATGCATCAGATATGCTGTGTCTGTCTTGATGTACAGTACCAGTCAAATGTTTGGACACACCTACTCATTCAAGGGGTTTTCTTTATTTTTACTATATTCTACATTGTAGAATAATAGTGAAGACATCAAAACTATGAAATAACACATATGGAATCATGCAGTAACCAAAGAAGTGTTAAACAAATCAAAATATATTTTGTATTTGAGATTCTTCAAAGTAGCCACCCTTTGCCTTGATGACAGCTTTGCACACTCTTGGCATTCTCTCAACCAGCTTCACCTGGAATGCATTTCAATTAACTGGTGTGCCTTGTTAAAAGTTAATTTGTGGAATTTCTTTCCTTCTTAATGCATTTGAGCCAATCAGTTGTGTTGTGACAAGGTAGGGGTGGTATACAGAAGATAGCCCTATTTGGTAAAAGACCAAGTCCTTATTATGGCAAGAACAGCTCAAATAAGCAAAGAGAAACGACATGTCAAACACAGAAGTCAGGCAAAATGTCCCTGTATTGCAATTGGGAATTACATTGATTGGAGAACACCTAAGATGCCATGCCTCCACTGACAGCATCAGGCTTTGTCTAAAACTCAAATAACCGATAATGTCCACATGGTTGAGTGGCTTATTATTCCTTATCTGACCTGATATTCTTTCTCAGGAAGAAGAGCCAGAGCTGGAATGAGATGAGTATTATGGCCACTCAGCCTCCCTACACGGACAACCCCTGGATGAAGGCAGACGATGGGTTCACTGCCTCTGTTGACCTATTTACTAGGTGCATTTGCAAGTGAAAGGGTATCATTAGCATACACCATTCTGTGTCCATCTCTCCTCTCTCCCTCTAATTACCTATCCTGTGTGTTTCTGTCCTCTCCTCTAGGCGGTCCCTGTCCCTCAGGGATGATGCAGGTCCCAGCCACAGCAGTACCAGCACCTCTTACAGCCAGCCTCCGTGCTCTCCACTGAAGCCTGGGAAGAAGTGAGAACACACAGACAAATATATTCAGACGCATACACATATAGACGTTATCAGTACCCTATGCTACAAGGCCCAAGATGAATGTGTGATTTTAGGGGAAACTCTTATTCAGCATGTCTTTCAGTTTCTTACTGACTAACTACGCTTCAACTTAATACATTTTTGCCTTTAGCTCATCAGCCTCAAATCAGTATCCAAACCGAAACCAATTAGATCAACCTAAGGACACCTCACAACACGGGATGATGGGCTCGTCAAAACAGGTGATAGAGGCAAAGGCTATGGCCACAGAGGAGAGTGCAGACATAGATCTCTATGGTGAGTAGATAAAAAAGCACACAATTACAGTACTCTACGGTATTGAATAATCACCCCCAAATGCATCTTGTCTATGCATTGAGCAGATGTTGAAAGCTAAGAGCATTGTGGTTCTATTTTATCTCACCTGCTGCCTTCTCACCTGACAATCACCTTGTTGAATTCATTCATCCTCACAGTGAGCCCCAGCTTTGAGCAGCTGAGGAAAGCCCACTTCAGAGAAGACAGAGAGGTGCTCCTGGCTCGGAGATCTATAGTCAAAGATGATGATGAGGATGAAGATACGGAGAGTACGGATTACACCGTCCCCATGCTAAACTATTGCAGCTGCACCTCCAGTGGCGGGGGATACGCAGCATCGATGTGCAAGCGAACACAGACCGGTGAGTTACGAACATGATATGACACTGTTATGAACATGATATGAGACTTTCTATTATCTACACTGCACTCATATAAACTCAGCAAAAAAAGAAACGTCCTCTCACTGTCAACTGCGTTTATTTTCAGCAAACTTAACATGTGTAAATATTTGTATGAACATAACACGATTCAACAACTGAGACATAAACTGAACAAGTTCCACAGACATGTGACTAACAGAAATGGAATAATGTGTCCCTGAACAAAGGGGGGGTCAAAATCAAAAGTAACAGTTAGTATCTGGTGTGGCCACCAGCTGCATTAAGTACTGCAGTGCATCATGGACTGCACCAGATTTGCCAGTTCTTGCTGGGAGATGTTATCCCACTCTTCCACCAAGGCACCTGCAAGTTCCTGGACATTTCTGGGGGGAATGGCCCTAGCCCTCACCCTCCGATCCAACAGGTCCCAGACGTGCTCAATGGGATTGAGATCCGGGCTCTTCGCTGACCATGGCAGAACACTGACATTCCTGTCTTCCAGGAAATCATGTACAGAACGAGCAGTATGGCTGATGGCATTGTCATGCTGGAGGGTCATGTCAGGATGAGCCTTTAGGAAGGGTACCACATGAGGGAGGAGGATGTCTTCCCTGTAACGCACAGCGTTGAGATTGCCTGCAATGACAACAAGCTCAGTCCGATGATGCTGTGACACACCGCCCCAGACCATGACGGACCCTCCACCTCCAAATCGATCCCGCTCCAGAGTACAGGCCTCGGTGTAACGCTCATTCCTTCGACGATAAACGCGAATCCTACCATCACCCCTGGTGAGACCAAACCGCGACTCGTCAGTGAAGAGCACCTTTTGGCAATCCTGTCTGGTCCAGCGACAGTGGGTTTGTGCCCATAGGCGACGTTGTTGCCGGTGATGTCTGGTGAGGACCTGCCTTACAACAGGCCTACAAGCCCTCAGTCCAGCCTCTCTCAGCCTATTGCAGACAGTCTGAGCACTGATGAAGGGAATGTAAGGGGTGTAACTCGGCAGTTGTTGTTGTCATCCTGTACCTGTCCCGCAGGTGTGATGTTCGGATGTACCGATCCTGTGCAGGTGTTGTTACACGTGGTCTGCCACTGCGAGGACGATCAGCTGTTCATCCTGTCTCCCTTGTAGCGCTGTCTTAGGCGTCTCACAGTACAGACATTGCAATTTATTGCCCTGGCCACATCTGCAGTCCTCATGCCTCCTGCAGCATGCCTAAGGCACGTTCACGCAGATGAGCAGGGACCCTGGGCATCTTTCTTTTGGTGTTTTTCAGAGTCAGTAGAAAGGCCTCTGTAGTGTCCTAAGTTTTCATAACTGTGACCTTAATTGCCTACCGTCTGTAAGCTGTTAGTCTTAACGACCATTCCACAGGTGCATGTTCATTAATTGTTTATGGTTCATTGAACAAGCATGGGAAACAGTGTTTAAACCCATTACAATGAAGATCTGTGAAGTTATTTGGATTTTTACAAATTATCTTTGAAAGACAGGGTCCTGAAAAAGGGACGTTTCTTTTTTTGCTGAGTTTATTATGGTTTGTCACAAACTGTCATCATGAGTGATTATGATTGTTCTTAGAGGTAACTAAAAGGAGGAACTGAATGAATAACAAGCTCTCCTTTTATCTTCAGTGGATACGGAGAAGGAGAAGACAACTCCCTCAGATAAGTGATGAGTGGGTGTCGGTGTCTCGGCCACTGTCTCTGCGCCATCACCATGCTTATGTTACATCCCACCTGCGTGAGTCAAGGTCTACAGTACCAACGCGTTACCACATCAATAGACTTGTAAGAAATACACACCTCAAACGTTATTCTCTTGTTGTCATTTTTTATTACTATCCCAGTCAGGATTTACATTTTCACCAAAGACTTCCTTGAAAGTTGATCATCCCTCCTGTTAACACCAGAGGGTACTGTGGAGACACCGCCAAGGCCTAACCCTAGCGTAGTCAGTCTTAATGTGACTAAATAGGTGTTGGAAATAGAGATAATATGTCTTTATCACTTCTTTACTTTTGAAGTGGTTTTTTCTGACTCAGAGTTTCAGACAGCTTGCACTTCTGCATCCAAACATCTGAGCATGTCAATAGACAGTATATGGAACACCTGCTGTGGTTAGCTTAGGCACACGTGTGTTCTGGCAGGGAAGGTACAGACAATGTGCACTTCTGCATCCAAATATCTGAGCATGTCAATAGACAGTATATGGAACACCTGCTGTGGTTAGCTCAGGCACACGTGTGTTCAGGCAGGGAAGGGACAAACAATGAGGAGGACTCCCCCCCCCAGCGGTTTAGATAATGATTCTCTCTACACAATGACCTCTTGTTTTCTCACCTAAACTGAAATTAGGCAAACTATTAGAATTTTAGCAACCAGGAAATGGCGGAGTGATTTCTGCATATTGCACCTTTAAAAGAAGTAGTTAGTCATTACAACTTCCAAAAAATTAGGAATCACTGTTCAACACCTTATGCATTTGGAAAGTATTCAGACCCCTTGACTTGTTACGTTACAGCCTTATTCTAAAATGGATTACTTTATTTGTTTCTTCTCATCAATCTACACACAATACCCAATTATGACAAAGCAAAAACAGTTTACGGAAATAAACAGAAATATCACATTTATATAAGTATTCAGACACTTTACACAGTACTTTGTTGAAGGACCTTTGGCAATTAGAGCCTTGAGTCGTCTTGGGTATGACGCTACAAGCTTGGCACACCTGTATTTGGGGAGTTTCTCCCATTCTTCTCTGCATATCCTCTCAAGCTCTGTCAGGTTGGATGGGGAGCGTCACTGCACAGCCATTTTCAGGTCTGTCCAGAGATGTTCGATTGGGTTCATGTCCGGGCTCTGGCTGGGCCACTCAAGGACATTCAGAGACTTGTCCCGAAGCCACTCCTGCGTTGTCTTGGCTGTGTGCTTAGGGTTGTTGTCCTGTTGGAAGGTGAACCTTCGCCCCGGTCTGAGGTCCTGAGCGCTCTGGAGCAGATTTTCATCAAGGATCTCTCTGTACATTGCTCCGTTCATCTTTCCCTCGATCCTGACTAGTCTCCCAGTCCCTACCACTGAAAAACATCCCCACAGCATGATGCTGCCACCACCATGCTTCACCGTAGGGATGGTGCCAGGTTTCCTCCAGATGTGACGCTTGGCATTCAGGCCAAAGAGTTCAGTCTTGGTTTCATCAGACCAGAGAATCTTGTTTCTAATTGTCTGAGAGTCCTTTAGGTGCCTTTTGGCAAACTCCAAGCAGGCTGTCATGTGCCTTTTACTGAGGAGCTTCCGTCTGGCCACTCTACCATTAAGGCCTAATTGGTGGAGTGCTGCAGAGATGGTTGTCCTTCTGGAAGGTTCTTCCATCTCCACAGAGGAACTCTGGAGCGCTGTCAGAGTGACCATCTGGTTCTTGGTCACCTCCCTGACCAAGGCCCTTCTCCCCCGATTGCTCAGTTTGGCTCTAGGAAGAGTCTTGATGATTCTAAACTTCTTCCATTTAAGAATGATGCAGGCCACTGTGTTCTTGGGGACCTTCAATGCTGCAGACATTTTTTGGTACCCTTCCCCAGATATGTGCCTCGACACAATCCTGTCTCGGAGCTATACGGACAATTCCTTCGACCACATGGCTTGGTTTTTGCTCTGACATGCACTGTCAACTGTGGGACCTTATATAGACAGGTGTGTGCCTTTCCAAATAATGTCCAATCAATTGAATTTACCACAGGTGGACTCCAATCAAGTTGTAGAAACATTTCAAGGATGATCAATGGAAACAGGATGCACCTGAGCTCAATTTCGAGTCTCCTAGTAAAGGGTCTAAAAACATTATGGGGTATTGTGTGTAGATTGATGAGAATTTGTATTTATTTAGTAAATTTTAGAAAAAGGCTGTAACGTAACTAAATGTGAAAAAAGTCAAGAGGTCTGAATACTTAGTGTGTGTGTGTGTGTGTGTGTGTGTCAGGGGGCAGCATTATTACATTGTATTGTTTACATGAAAGAGTGATTATCCACACAATCCAAAGGCATTTGACTTTTGGGGGTAGTGTTATCAATAGTTTACTTACAATTCAAACAGATTACTTTTAGCTTGTTCTTTACAGTAATCTGTTCCGTAAAGTCTATTGCTGGTGGAATTGAGCAATGCAAAGATGTCTTAAGGCTCACACCTAGCTCACTTCCTCTTAGTCACATGTGTCACTGTGCCAACAGCATAGCCCACAAGCACCAGGCATTTCTGCATTGGTAACTTGACCCAATGAGTATCTCATGTCAGCTATCTCATTAAAGTATTACAAAGCAGAGTAGCCTAAAGTACAGTACCTTCAGAAAGTATTCATACCCCTTGACTTATTCCACATTGTGTTGTGTTACAGCCTAAATTCAAAATTGATTAAATCTTTTTTTCTCACGCATCTACACACAATACCCCATAATGAAAAAGTGTTTTTAGAGATTTTTGCAAATGTATTGAAAATGAAATGCAGAAATATCTCATTTACATAAGTATTCACACCCCTGAGTCAATACATTGTAGAAGCACCTTTGATGGTGATAACAGCTTTGAGTCGTCTTGGATATGTCTGTATCAGCTCTGCACATCTGGATTTGGGGATTTTCTACCATTCTTCCTTGCAGATTTTCTCAAGCTCTGTTAAATTAGATGGGGAGCGGCGGTGAACAGCAATCTTCAAGTCTTTCCACAGATTGTCAATGGGAATCAAGTCTGGGCTTTGGCTGGGCCACTCAAGGACTTTGACATTATTGTTCTGAAGCCATTCCAGCATTGCTTTGGCTGTATGCTTGGGGTCACTGTCCTGTTGGAACGTAAATCTTTGCCCCAGTCTAAGGTCGTTTGCAAGTTCTCATCAAGGATTTGCCTCTATTTGGCTCCATTCATTGTTCCCTCTATCCTTACCAATCTCCCAGTCCCTGCCGCTGAAAAGCATCCACATAGCATGATGCTGACACCACCATGCTTCACGGTAGGGATAGTGTTAGATGGGTGATTAGCTGTGCCTGGTTTTCTCCAGACATAGAGCTTTGCATTCAGGCCAAAGAGATCAATTTTTGTCTCATCAGACCACAGAATATTTTGCCTTATGATCTCAAAGTCTTTTACATTCCTTTTTGCAAACTCCAGGGGTGCTGTCATGTGCCTTTTTCTCAGGACTGCCTTCCAGCTCTAGGCAGAGTCTGGGTAGTTCTATATTTTTTCAATTTCCCAATGATTGAGACGACTGTGCTCTTGGAAACTTTCAACAGTAATTGTTTTATACCCTTCCCCAGATATATGCCTCATCACAATTCTATCTCGGAGATCTACAACAGTTCCTTGGACTTCATGGTACAGTTTCTGCTCAGACATGCACTGTCAACTGTGGGACCAGTGAATTTAAAATTGAATAAATAAAAAAATATATTCCATTTAGATTTTTTTGTCACTGCCCTACACACAATACCCCAAGTGGAATTATGTTTTTGAAATTTGTACAAATTAATAAAAAATGAAAAGCTGAAATGTCTTGAATCAATAAGTATTCAACCCCTTTGTTATGGCAAGCCTAAATAAGTTCAGGAGTAAAAATGTGCTTAATAAGTCACATACGTTGCAATAATAGTGTTTAACATGATTTTTGAATGACTACCTCATCTCTGTACCCCACACATACAATTATCTGTAAGGTCCCTCAGTCAAGCAGTGCATTTCAAACACAGATTCAACCACAAAGAACAGGGAAAAGCAGACATTGAGTATCCCTTTGAGCATGGTGAAGTTATTACTTACACTTTGGATGATGTGTCAATACACCAAGTCACTACACAGATACAGATGTCCTTCCTAACTCAGTTGCTGGAGAGGAAGGAAACCACTCAGGGATTTCACCATGAGGCCAATGGTGACTTTAAAACAGTTACAGTGTTTAATGGCTGTAATAGGAGAGAACTGAGGATGGATCAACAACATTGTAGTTATTCCACAATACTAACCTAATTGACAGAGTGCAAATGTTGCACAATTCAGGTGTGGAAAGCGCTTAGAGACTTACCCAGAAAGACTCACAGCTGTAATCGCTGCCAAATGTGCTTCTATAAAGTATTGACTCAGAGGTGTGAATACTTATGTTAATGAGATATTTATATTTCATTTTAAATTAATTAGCAAAACTGTCTAAACAGGTTTTCACTTTGTCATTATGAGGTATTGTGTGTAGATGGTTGAGAAAAAAAAAATGATTTGATCAATTTAGAATTCCGTCTGTAACACAACAAAATGTGGATTAAGTCAAGGGGTGTTTCTTTCTAAATCATATCGTAACAAACAATTGAATTGGCCACAGACTCCAATCAAGTTGTAGTGACATTTCACGGATGATCAAATGAAATTGGATGCCCCTGAGCTCAATTTAGACGGTCATAGCGAAGGGCTGTGAATACTTATGTATATTAGTTATTTCTGCATTTCATTTTCAATAAATTAGCTACATTTTCTCAAAACATGTTTTCACTTTTTCATTATGGGGTATTGTGTGTATATGGTTGATAAAAAAATAAATATTTAATACATTTTGAATTCAGGCTGTAATACAACAAAATGTGGAATAAGTCAAGAGGTATGAATACTTTCTGAAGGCACTGTAGATCCACTCTAAGGGCTCTATTCAATCTGTATCATAGAAGTTCAGTGTTACAGCATGATTGAAATATAAAGGCAATGTTCCCGCCTTAGCGGATTCTGCATTCACGGTAGACACTGCATATGTCGGCTCAATCGGAAATTACCTTTACATTTCTCACACAATCTGTAACGCTTCAGCGATACAGATTGAATAGAGCTCCACACAACGATTATCTGTAGATAAGTTATAAAAACATTCTCTGAAGATGTTATTTCCTCACTGCAGGAACAATACTGCTCTACAAAGACAAAATGCAGTAACTACACTTTTGGTCAAACTTGAGTTAAGACTGAAATCAGGCTTTGTAGAATCTGTTTCATCATGTGACAAAGTGTCCTGGTTCAATTATGTTCCATTTCAGATAAGATGAGTGTGAAATTTGCAGTAACTACAAAATCCAAGTAAAAACCAAGGCAAACAGCAGTAACTGAAGCTACTGCACTTTGGCTTTGTTCTACCATGTTTTGACTGCAGTTACCCGCTCTGCCATACACAAACAGTGAAACTGAGAAAGATGGCTTTAAAGTTTATTTACTGTCCGGTCAAATATGTTGTAGGTAGATAAGTGACAATGCACTGATGTATCATCTTATTATGAAGTAATTTCTTATGCATATCAACCATGACCACTGATTTGACCTATGACCCCTAAGTCAAATAAATGACCATACAAAGTCAAACAGAAAAACAACAAGAAAGTTGGATAAACACATTTAGATTGTAGATATTGCACAAAGTCAAAACATTTTTTAAAGTATAAACATTCTGCGTGATGAAATAGACCTTACCTTATGGTGAAAAAATGCTTGAGGGTTACTACAATACAACATTAAAAACATAACTACATAAAACCATTAAATACAGTTGGAATGTAGTTAGAACTCTCAAACTGTTTCCATCAAACAGAAAAACAAGAAAGTCGGATAAACACATTTAGATTGTAGATACTGCACTTGCCTTTGTATGACGAACAACTATATGGGTAATGCAAAGGCAGAGTGCAGTATCTGCATGTTAGGGGTCATAGGTCAAATCAGTGGTCATGGATGATATGCAGAAAAATTACTTCATAATAAGATGATACATCAGTGCATTATCACTTATCTACAACATATTTGACTGGCTAGCAAAAAAAAATGTAAAGCCATTTTTCTCAGTTTCACTGTTGGCATAGTTACTGCACTTTGCCTTTGTAGGGCAGAAAGCGCCATTCTGGTCCACACTCATTTTTGCAATGTGTAAAAAAAAATGTTTTATTTTAATTTGTAAGCAATCTAATTTCGTCAGGTAAAAATGTTTTTTGAACTCACATTTCACAATCTGACATAATGGTAGGCAACTTTATTTGGCTCTTTTTCATAAAAAAATATAGCATGACTGAACGAAGAGCCAAATGAACTGCTCTTTTAGGTGAACAGAGCCAAAAGATCCAGCTCACCAAAAACATTTGGAATGCCCATCACTACTGGTGTGGCTGGTCCTGGGTCACTGAGCTGGATTACAGGTTTAATCACATGTTTACCCGCCCTCTTTTTTTCTCTCTGTCTCTCTTTCTCTTCCTCCTTCTCCTCCTCTCTCTCTTTAGCTACATTGGGGAAAACAAGTATTTGATACACTGCCGATTTTGCAGGTTTTCCTACTTACAAAGCATGTAGAGGTCTGTAATTTTTATCATAGGTACACTTTAACTGTGAGAGACGGAATCTAAAACAAAAATCCAGAAAATCACATTGTATGATTTTTAAGTAATTAATTTGCATTTTATTGCATGACATACAGTGAGGGAAAAAAGTATTTGAACCCCTGCTGATTTTGTACGTTTGCCCACTGACAAAGAAATGATCAGTCTATAATTTTAATGGTAGGTTTATTTGAACAGTGAGAGACAGAATAACAACAAAAAAAATCCAGAAAAACGCATGTCACAAATGTTATAAATTGATTTGCATTTTAATGAGGGAAATAAGTATTTTGTTGTTGTTATTCTGTCTCTCACTGTTCAAATAAACCTACCATTAAAATTATAGACTGATCATGTCTTTGTCAGTGGGCAAACGTACAAAATCAGCAGGGGATTAAATACTTTTTTTCCCTCACTAAGTATTTGATACATCAGAAAAGCAGAACTTAATATTTGGTACAGAAACCTTTGTTTGCAATTACAGAGATCATACGTTTCCTGTAGGTCTTGACCAGGTTTGTACACACTGCAGCAGGGATTTTGGCCCACTCCTCCATACAGACCTTCTCCAGATCCTTCAGGTTTCGGGGCTGTCGCTGGGCAATACAGACTTTCAGCTCCCTCCAAAGATTTTCTATTGGGTTCAGGTCTGGAGACTGGCTAGGCCACTCCAGGACCTTGAGATGCTTCTTACGGAGCCACTCCTTAGTTGCCCTGGCTGTGTGTTTCGGGATTTGTCATGCTGGAAGACCCAGCCACGACCCATCTTCAATGCTCTTACTGAGGGAAGGAGGTTGTTGGCCAAGATCTCGCGATACATGGCCCCATCCATCCTCCCCTCAATACGGTGCAGTCGTCCTGTCCCCTTTGCAGAAAAGCATCCCCAAAGAATGATGTTTCCACCTCCATGCTTCATGGTTGGGATGGTGTTCTTGGGGTTGTACTCATCCTTCTTCTTCTTTCAAACACGGCGAGTGGAGTTTAGACCAAAAAGCTCTATTTTTGTCTCATCAGACCACATGACCTTCTCCCATTCCTCCTCTGGATCATCCAGATGGTCATTGGCAAACTTCAGACGGTCCTGGACATGCGCTGGCTTGAGCAGGGGGACCTTGCGTGCACTGCAGGATTTTAATCCATGACGGCGTAGTGTGTTACTAATGGTTTTCTTTGAGACTGTGGTCCCAGCTCTCTTCAGGTCATTGACCAGGTCCTGCCGTGTAGTTCTGGGCTGATCCCTCACCTTCCTCATGATCATTGATGCCCCACGAGGTGAGATCTTGCATGGAGCCCCAGACCGAGGGTGATTGACCGTCATCTTGAACTTCTTCCATTTTCTAATAATTGCGCCAACAAAGACCAGCTCTCTGGTCTTGGCCATTGTGGAGAGGTTGGAGTCTGTTTGATTGAGTGTGTGGACAGGTGTCTTTTATACAGGTAACGAGTTCAAACAGGTGCAGTTAATACAGGTAATGAGTGGAGAACAGGAGGGCTTGTTAAAGAAAAACTAACAGGTCTGTGAGAGCCGGAATTCTTACTGGTTGGTAGGTGATCAAATACTTATGTCATGCAATAAAATGCAAATTAATTACTTAAAAATCATACAATGTGAATAGACTCTGAGATCATAAGGCAAATAGGAAAAACTGCAAAATCGGCAGTGTATCAAATACTTGTTCTCCCCACTGTATGTGTATATGTGTGTGTGTGTATATTTATTTATTTGCGAGAAAAAAAACATATGGGAAGTGGAAGTGATGCAGACATTGGAAGTGATGCAGACAATTACATTGATGGAAGTTACAATCTATCTGAAATATTAAAGCTGATCTACCCCCTAAAAAAAAGATTTAAAAAAAATAAAAAATAAAATTACAAAAATAAAAGAAAAAATAATAAAAGAAAAAGGCTGTCACAACAGCACAAACACACCCAAATCCACAAAGTGACGCAGTGAATATTGAATAAACGACTACATATTTGGTCAATTCAATCCAAGTGTGTTTGTTTTGTTTTTATACAGTGTCAGGTGGGGATTCAATCCAATCGCGCTTTGTCGACAATTAACCTTTTAAAGGCAATGTTTCCGCGTTCGCAGAGACCACATTCACGGTTAACACTGCATTTGTGGGCTTTACCTATAAGCTTGCTGCCAGCTCTTAGCAAACTGTTGGAAAAAATTGTGTTTGATCAAAAACAATGCTATTTCTCTGTAAACAAATTAACAACAGACTTTCAGCATGCTTATAGGGAAGGGAACTCAACATGTACTGCACTGACACAAATGACTGATTGGTTGAAAGAAATTGATAATAATAAGATTGTCGGAGCTGTACTGTTAGATTTCAGTGCAGCCTTTGATATTATTGACCATAACCTGTTGTTGAAAAAACTTATATGTTATGGCTTTTCAACCTCTGCCATTTCATGGATTCAGAGCTATCGACAGTTGAAGTCGGAAGTTTACATACACTTAGGTTGGAGTCATTTAAACTTGTTTTTCAACCACTATAGTTTTGGCAAGTCGGTTAGGACATCTACTTTCTGCATGACACAATTCCAACAATTGTTTACAGACAGATTATTTCACTTATAATTCACTGTATCACAATTTCAGTAGGTCAGAAGTTTACATATACTAAGTTGACTGTGCCTTTAAACAGCTTGGAAAATTCCAGAAAATGATGTCATGGCTTTAGAAGCTTCTGATAGGCTAATTGACATCATTTTAGTCAATTGGAGGTGTACCTGTGGATGTATTTCAAGGCTTACCTTCTCAACTCAGTGCCTCTTTGCTTGACATCATGGGGAAATCAAAATAAATCAGCCAAGACCTCAGAAACAAGTCTGATTCATCCTTGGGAGCAATTTCCAAACGCCTGAAGGTACCACGTTCATCTGTACAAACAATAGTATGCAAGTATAAACACCATGGGACCACGCAGCTGTCATACCGCTCAGGAAGGAGACGCGTTCTGTCTCCTAGAGATGAACGTACTTTGGTGCGAAAAGTGCAAATCAATCCCAGAACAACACAAAGGACCTTGTGAAGATGCTGGAGGAAACAGGTACAAAAGTATCTATATCCACAGTAAAACGAGTCCTATATCGACATAACCTGAAAGGCCGCTCAGCAAGGAAGAAGCTACTGCTCCAAAACCGCCATAAAAAAGCCAGACTACGGTTTGCAACTGCACATGGGGACAAAGATCATACTTTTTGGAGAAATGTCCTCTGGTCTGATGAAACAAAAATAGAACTGTTTGGCCATAATGACCATCGTTATGTTTGGAGGAAAAAGGGGGTAGCTTGCAAGCCAAGAACACCACCCCAACCGTGAAGCACGGGGGTGGCAGCATCATGCTGTGGGGGCGCTTTGCTGCAGGAGGGACTGGTGCACTTCACAAAATTGATGGCATCATGAGGAAGGAAAATGATGTGGATATATTGAAGCAACATCTCAAGACATCAGTCAGGAAGTTAAAGCTTGGTCGCGAATGGATCTTCCAAGTGGACAATGACCCCAAGCATACTTCCAAAATTGTGGCAAAATGGCTTAAGGACAACAAATTCAAGGTATTGGAGTGGCCATCACAAAGCCCTGACTTCAATCCTATAGAAAATGTGTGGGCAGAAATGAAAAAGCATGTGCGAGCAAGGAGGCCTACAAACCTGACTCAGTTACACCAGCTCTGTCAGGAGGAATGGGCCAAAATTCACCCAACTTATTGTGGGAAGCTTGTGGAAGGCTACACAAAACGTTTGACCCAAGTTAAACAATTTAAAGGCAATGCTACCAAATACTAATTGAGTGTATGTAAACCTCTGACCCACTGGGAATGTGATGAAAGAAATAAAAGCTGAAATAAATCATTCTCTCTATTATTATTCTGACATTTCACATTCTTAAAATAAAGTGGTGATCCTAACTGACCTAAGACAGGGAATTGTTACTAGGATTAAATGTCAGGAATTGTGAAAAACTGAGTTTAAATGCATTTGGCTAAGGTGTACAGTGGGGAAAAAAAGTATTTAGTCAGCCACCAATTGTGCAAGTTCTCCCACTTAAAAAGATGAGAGAGGCCTGTAATTTTCATCATAGGTACACGTCAACTATGACAGACAAAAAAAAAAAAAAAAATCCAGAAAATCACATTGTAGGATTTTTAATGAATTTATTTGCAAATTATGGTGGAAAATAAGTATTTGGTCAATAACAAAAGTTTCTCAATACTTTGTTATTTACCCTTTGTTGGCAATGACACAGGTCAAACGTTTTCTGTAAGTCTTCACAAGGTTTTCACACACTGTTGCTGGTATTTTGGCCCATTCCTCCATGCAGATCTCCTCTAGAGCAGTGATGTTTTGGGGCTGTCGCTGGGCAACACAGACTTTCAACTCCCTCCAAAGACTTTCTATGGGGTTGAGATCTGGAGACTGGCTAGGCCACTCCAGGACCTTGAAATGCTTCTTACGAAGCCACTCCTTCGTTGCCCGGGCGGTGTGTTTGGGATCATTGTCATGCTGAAAGACCTAGCCACGTTTCATCTTCAATGCCCTTGCTGATGGAAGGAGGTTTTCACTCAAAATCTCACGATACATGGCCCCATTCATTCTTTCCTTTACACGGATCAGTCGTCCTGGTCCCTTTGCAGAAAAACAGCCCCAAAGCATGATGTTTCCACCCCCATGCTTCACAGTAGGTATGGTGTTCTTTGGATGCAACTCAGCATTCTTTGTCCTCCAAACACGACGAGTTGAGTTTTTACCAAAAAGTTCTATTTTGGTTTCATCTGACCATATGACATTCTCCCAATCCTCTTCTGGATCATCCAAATGCACTCTAGCAAACTTCAGACGGGCCTGGACATGTACTGGCTTAAGCAGGGGGACACGTCTGGCACTGCAGGATTTGAGTCCCTGGCGGCGTAGTGTGTTACTGATGGTAGGCTTTGTTACTTTGGTCCCAGCTCTCTGCAGGTCATTCATTAGGTCCCCCGTGTGGTTCTGGGATTTTTTCCTCACCGTTCTTGTGATCATTTTGACCCCACGGGTGAGATCTTGCGTGGAGCCCCAGATCGAGGGAGATTATCAGTGGTCTTGTATGTCTTCCATTTCCTAATAATTGCTCCCACAGTTGATTTCTTCAAACCAAGCTGCTTACCTATTGCAGATTCAGTCTTCCCAGCCTGGTGCAGGTCTACAATTTTGTTTCTGGTGTCCTTTGACAGCTCTTTGGTCTTGGCCATAGTGGTGTTTGGAGTGTGACTGTTTGAGGTTGTGGACAGGTGTATTTTATACTGATAACAAGTTCAAACAGGTGCCATTAATACAGGTAACGAGTGGAGGTCAGAGAAGCCTCTTAAAGAAGAAGTTACAGGTCTGTGAGAGCCAGAAATCTTGCTTGTTTGTAGGTGACCAAATACTTATTTTCCACCATAATTTGCAAATAAATTCATAAAAAATCCTACAATGTGATTTTCTGGATTTTTTCCCCTCAATTTGTCTGTCATAGTTGACGTGTACCTATGATGAAAATTACAGGCCTCTCTCATCTTTTTAAGTGGGAGAACTTGCACAATTGGTGGCTGACTAAATACTTTTTTTCCCCACTGTATGTAATCTTCCAAAATATCTAACGCAACTGCCCCGAGAGAGCTCCTGACAGACGTGTACTATGGTGCATCAAGTTTGTTGGAACCTCTCCAGTTAACTGTTCAGAAACAGTGATTCATTTAAGATTGACTTCGAGTGTCCCATGTGTAGAATTTCCACGACACCCTGGACAACACCCAGTTGTCCTCTGCAAACATCAAAGCAGTGACTTGCTCTACAACAGTGGTCACCAACCAGTCTCCAAGGCATTCCTAGTCGATCACCAAACATTTATGTAAAAAACGATAAAGCCTTGCGTTCCTATTTTTTACATTTGTTTTGCGCTGTTGGCAGTAGATGCACTTGATTCAGCTGCCCTAGCGCCGGGAACGCAAAGTGTTCCAATTTTGAACCATTTCATGTGTCTGAAGGTAGAACTCCGCCTACCCGGCAGGCCCAGAGAGCAAGTCAAGTGCACTTATAGGCCTACCGCTGGCCAATGTGTCTGCACAGTTTCCTCACGCCATAGACTGTAAAAAGAAGCCTCTAATGCACAGCAATGTTGATAATGTGAGATTTCAAAACTTTTAAAACCATTACTAGAGAGAGACTCAATGAATACAGCAAAGAGCTGATGTTTTTATGAGTAAATTAATGTTTAAATTGTCAGGGCCAGATTAAGAAATCAATCTGCTCTTGAATTCAAACAAACAATAGCCCAGGCCAATGAAGCGATACACATATTGTACAATATTAGGAGGCATTATATATACAGTATATACAGTACCAGTCAAAAGTTTGGACACACTTACTCATTCAAGGGTTTTTCTTTATTTTGTATTATTTTTTACATTGTAGAATAATAGTGAAGACATCAAAACTATGAAATAACACATATGGAATCATGTAGTAACCAAAAAAGTGTTAAACTAATCAAAATGTATTTTATATTTGAGATTCTTCAAAGTAGCCACCCTTAGTGGGACTATCATTTGTTTTTCAACAGGACAATGACCCAACACACCTCCAGGCTGTGTAAGGGCTATTTGACCAAGAAGGAGAGTGATGGAGTGCTGCATCAGATGACCTGGCCTCCACAATCACCCGACCTCAACCCAATTGAGATGGTTTGGGATGAGTTGGACTGTCTGTCGAAACGTTGGTTATTAGGCTATTAAATTATTTCATCTGAGCTCCTAGAGTGTGCGGCTCTCCTTTTCTTTTTCAAGTGTTCTACTCCACTAGACAGCACCTCGACTAAACAGGTGTGCGTTTCTTTCGGCCAGGTAATCTGATGCAGCACTCCATCACTCTCCTTGGTAAAATAGCCCTTACACAGCCTGGAGGTGTGTTGGGTCATTGTCCTGTTGAAAAACAAATGATAGTCCCACTAAGCCCAAACCAGATGGGATGGCATATTGCTGCAGAATGCTGTGGTAGCCATGCTGGTTAATCACAGACAGTGTCACCAGCAAAGCACCCCTACACCAAAACACCTCCTCCTCCATGCTTTACGGTGGGAACTACACATGAGGAGATCATCCGTTCACCCACACCGGGTCTCACAAAGACACGGCGGTTGGAACCAAAAATCTCAAATTTGGACTCCAGACCAAAGGACACATTTCCACCGGTCTAATGTCCATTGCTTGTGTTTCTTGGCCCAAGCAAGTCTCTTCTTCTTATTGGTGTCCTTTAGTAGTGGTTTCTTTGCAGCAATTCGACCATGAAGGCCTGATTCAAGCAGTCTCCTCTGAACAGTTGATGTTGAGATGTCTGTTACTTGGGCTGCAATTTCTGAGGCTGGTAACTCTAATGAACTTATCCTCTGCAGCAGAGGTAACTCTAGGTCTTCCGTTCCTGTGGTGGTCCTAATGAGAGCCAGTTTCATCATAGCGCTTGATGGTTTTTGTGACTGCACTTGAAGAAACTTTCAAAGTTCTTGAAATGTTCCATATTGACTGACCTTCATGTCTTAAAGTAATAATGGACTGTCGTTTCTCTTTGCTTATTTGAGCAGTTCTTGCCATAATATGGACTTGGTCTATCTTGGCTATCTTCTGTACACCCCCCCCCCCTACCTTGTCACAACACAACTGATTGGCTCAAACACATTAAGAAGGAAAGAAATTCCACAAATTAACTTTTAAAAAGGCACACCTGTTAATTGAAATGCATTCCATTGAAATGCATCCCCATGAAGCTGGTTGAGAGAATGCCAAGAGTGTGCAAAACTGTCATCAAGGCAAAGGGTGGCTATTTGAAGAATCTCAAATATAAAATATATTTTGGATTTTTTAACACTTTTTTGGTTACTACATGATTCCATATGTGTTATTTCATAGTTTAGATATCTTCACTATTACTCTACAATGTAGAAAATACTAAAAATAAAGAAAAACTCTTGAATGAGTAGGTGTTCTAAAACGTTTGACCGGTGGTGTGCTTCAGCCCTGGTAAACCCCTGCATTAATCCAGCCCTGTAAATTGTTCTTCAGCACTGTCAACACTTTGTTCAACACTTTTATAAGCCTTAAAATGCACGTTCTCCCTACTTCTACTCACGCTACAACCAGCACTGCAGCTGCAATGTATGAGTATAGCAAAGTGTTTCGATAAGCTTGCATTGTTATTATTAGCGGCTTGTGTCTTTTAATATCGAGGAATATTTCACTTTCTCTGGTCATAGGAGTAATAACAATGAATTGGTGCATGAGGCAGAAATAATGCAGTGTGACTTAAGTTTGCCATCAGCTGGAAGACTGTCCCTTTTTCTCAGCGGAGGGATGGAGAGAGGAGGGATGGTGAGTCGGGTGAGAGGCAGCCTCACCGCTGCTCCCTCCCTCCCCTCAGACTGACCATCAGTTGCAGGTAATCAGTTCAGTAAAGAAATAAGCAAATTATTATGCTAACTCAGCTGTGCCTCACAAGTAACAGAACAAATGATGTATTACCAGTGTGATCATATACCTAATATAATAATATAATTTCAAAATGGTCTGAGAAGAACAACATTGGCAGGGCAATTCAAGCATAGCCAATATGCAGTGATAATGTATTGGGCCTATAGCCTACTGCACAAACCTCCTTGCTACAGAGCTGTTTTTAATTGGTTAATGTTGCATAGGCTTACGTTTTTTTTTTTTTAAGAATCAGAGGGTAGATCTTGGCTTGCATTTTGACTCAGAAAGTGATCTTAATATAAAATCAATGAAGGTGACTATCATTCACTGCTAAGATTAATTTCAGCCTTCAAAGGAGAAATTGAATTTTTTTTTGGCTTCTGTAGGCTACACACAGAAGCAAACGTGTGTTTATATGTGTGTGGGGGGTGGGGGGGACTCAGGTGTTAATAATATGAATATTATATTAAAGGGATCACATGTAGAAAAGGTTATCAGCAGTGTAATACCAGAGCCAAAATCCCTAATTTCTCTCCCTTCCTCTTCTATCCCTTTCCTCTTCTTCCACTGCCAACAACCACAGGCTTACTGAGGGTACATCACCTAATACTGCAGATAGAAACTTAGGGCCAGTTTCCCAGCCCTATAGATAAAAGCTATACTCCTGTTCCGTTCTCCAGACGCCGGTCGGATGTCCCGATAATTTTATGACGCGCGAAACGTTGGTCGTGCATCTTGTAGTATGAGCAGTGCTACGATGCGATTGGATAACGACTACTGCCAATCGCACTCAGCATATGAGTCCAAACAATGACGGCGAAGAGGAAAGCAACAACCTGCAGCAACAACACGCAGGTTGTCACTAGTGAACACTGCTACAAAGTCAACATTGGCTATATCGTAAAAATGTGTGAAAACAAAAATAATTGTTTTGGTCTTAATTTAAGGTTAGGGTTGGTAATAAAGTTAGTAGTATGGTTAAGGTTAGGTCTAAGATCTTATTTTAAGAAGATAAATTGTAGAAATAGGTGGGGTTTAGCCATAATTATGACAGATTGTTGGAGCTGTGGAGAGAGAATGCAGCTGCCTTTTTCAATATTAAACGTTTTCACCTCCAATTCCCCCTGTAGAATATAAATCCATATCGTTTACGTCTGCCCAACTATTTTGTGGGTCCATATTCTACGCCGCCGTCTATTTTTAGATGCTTCTGCAAATAATAATGTGCACACTTATGAAGCAGCTGGCTGTTTGTGTGTGCCCATTTTTTTCCTACGACAACCAAGAAACGCATGGCAGGATCAACTAGTGAATCATCGTGTAATGTGAGCACCCACATCCTTGGGTTGAGGATAGACCGAATGAATGATTTGGGACAAGGAAAACGGGAAATGTGAGCACTTCCAAGTTAACATTTTAGAAGTCATGCAGTCAGTGGCGACCTGTCATTTAGGGCAGGTGGGGCCCATTTCTTTGGCTTGCCTGTTTTGTATGTTATTTTGGCATTAATATGTGTCACATATCAGTTTGCAAACAATGTAAAAATATATATATATATTTGAGTTAATAAAGCTTCATACAAACATGGTCTCTTTTTTGCTTTATTGAGTAAGGCAGCTCCAAAATGCAGGTAATTCAGCCTAGCTCAGTGCTTTCTGTGGTGGTGGGGCAGCCAGCGGAAAATACAGAGCGTGTGGGTTGGTAATGTTCTCTAGTTGCGCTGTGATTGGCTCAGTGTTCTGTCACTCATGGGGACACTATGTCACCCTAAATCTAAGGGTAGAGCAAAAAAATTCAAGCCCCTTGGGTGATGCCATAGAGTTACATTAGAAGTGTCCATCCAAGAAGGCTCAAGGTCATTGGCCACAGATAAAATGACATCAAATCACGTAATATCTACAGTAGCTTTGATTGGACTGATCATGTCAACATCATACTTTCAAAATCTTAGCTAGTAGTCATCATCATGAATCAAGTCGACAATCTACTGGCAAATCCTTTTTAATACTTGTCATATGAAGAGAAATAATGAAGAGAAATGATAGATAAAACATATCGGTGCTCATCGGCCATTGGACATAAACATTACACAACAAGTTGGAAATCGCAAATTCAACAATGAGTGGTTTGGAAGGAATCAGTGACTAACTGCAAGCATTGCAAAGCAATCACTAGCCTGCTTTTCAGTGGAGTGGCTGTGTGGTCCAAAGTCTGGGATTAAGGGTCTCTTTTCCAAGCTTAAGATGATAAACATTCAACATTGGCCATGCTGTCAATGAAGCATGATTTGTGCTGCGCTCAAAACAACTGTTAACTCGGAACTGTGAAATCTGACTTCAGTGAGTTCAAAACAACTGGGAACTCGGGGAAAAAACGAGCTCCGACTGAGAAAATACGTTTTGAACGGTCATCGAACTCGGAATTGTAAATCGGGAACTCGGGCCTCTTTCTAGAGCTATGACCTGAAGATCACTGACGTCATCACTGACAAAATTTGCCCACGAAGGACCGCCGCGCCACCTTCCTGTTCAAGTGAGTACAGCACAACAAGGTGAGTCCAAAAATGTAGAAAGTAATACTAAGTGTATGTTGTGTAGTAAGCTGTTAGTAGCCCATGTGCCTCACCCTAATAATTTGGTCTATTTTCCCCTCTTAATTTCACCTACTGTTCTGACTTGGTGGTGTACATGTAGCCTATAACCTGTTTTAGATAAATGTAATCATCGAATATTGTAAGAGGTTTCATTGTCTGCTTATATGCCCCCTTTATTTATCCTATTTAACAAATAGTTATTTTGACTACGTCCGTCCTAGCTCGCTCATTGTCTTAATATATATTTTTTTTAAGGCAGTAAATGAGGCTGAATGAATTGTTTCGCTGCCAAACAAGGCTCCGCTGATAGCCAGGTGTAGCAGTGGTAAGGTGTTGGGACTCTGCTGTTGGGACAGCTTTATGTAGGCCCCAACAGTTGGTGGGCAACGTTTGTCACTGTTATAGTGCAATTAATGTATTGTTTAGTGGCTTTGCTGGCATGCATCCCACATATTTAATTTTTTTGCCCCACCAAGATTGACATGCTAAAATCACCATTGCATGTATTGTATGCCCAGCATTACAGATAAATAAATGGACCCAATGCTCTTTTACTACAGATATTAATACTTCTTATTATGATAATTATCTGTGGATGAGACCAAGAGTTAATATGCCCATTGCCTATAGTCCATTTTGTTCAGTACACTTCCATTAGCTCCTAGCCCATCAGTGTCCTGCAGATCGGCACAGGTCTGAATAGGTAAAAGCAATATGGCATATTCAAGCTCCACATACCGTCTTGAGGGCAAGATGGAGCCATCACCATAGTGATCACAGATATCCACTCTTTTGAAGTATGTGGACTTTAAGGGTGCAGGAGTCAGGGGAAGTGGCTAGGGACTAAATGAAAACTGGCTTGATGTAAATGCCTGAATACTCAAGAGGCTTAAATGCTCATTTGATGATTGAAATTCAACGATAAAGGATTCAAAGCAATCCACAGTCTAAAAAAGCTCACAGCAAAATGAAAAGTTCAAAGGTAAAACCTAGTCCCTCCCTAACAGAGCCTACGGTCTGTCAGCTCCTGTCCATCATTACTTATTTTCACTTGTGCTGTTGTCATGGTATCTGTTACCATGGTTACCAGTAGTGATGTCCCACATAAGGACATTGACATTGTAAAGTACAACATCTTCAGGTGGAGGGGTGGCTACAGTTGAAGTCGGAAGTTTACATACACCTTAGCCAAATACATTTAATCCTAGTAAAAATGCCCTGTCTTAGGTCAGTTAGGATCACCACTTTATTTTAAGAATGTGAAATGTCAGAATAATAGTAGAGAGAATGATTTATTTCACCTTTTATTTATTTCATCACATTCCCAGTGGGTCAGAAGTTCACATACACTCAAGTAGTATTTGGTAGTATTGCCTTTAAATTGTTTAACTTAGGTCAAACATTTCGGGTAGCCTTCCACAAGCTTCCCACAATAAGTTGGGTGAATTTTGGCCCATTCCTCCTGACAGAGCTGGTGTAACTGAGTCAGGTTTGTAGGCATCCTTGCTCGCACACACTTTTTCAGTTCTGCCCACACATTTTCTATAGGGTTGAGGTCAGGGCTTTGTGATGGCCACTCCAATAACTTGACTTTGTTGTCCTTAAGCCATTTTGCCACAACTTTGGAAGTATGCTTGGGGTCATTGTCCATTTGGAAGACCCATTTGCGACCAAGCTTTAACTTCCTGATGTCTTGAGATGTTGCTTCAATATATCCACATCGTTTTCCTTCCACATGATGCCATCAATTTTGTGAAGTGCACCAGTCCCTCCTGCAGCAAAGCACCCCACAGCATGATGCTGCCACCCCCGTTCTTCACGGTTGGGATGGTGTTCTTTAGCTTGCAAGCATCCCCCTTTTTCCTCCAAACATAACGATGGTCATTATGGCCAAACAGTTCTATTTTTGTTTAATCAGACCAGAGGACATTTCTCCAAAAAGTATGATCTTTGTCCCCATGTGCAGTTGCAAACCGTAGTCTGGTTTTTTTATGGTGGTTTTGGAGCAGTGGCTTCTTCCTTGCTGAGCAGCCTTTCAGGTTATGTTGATATAGGACTCGTTTTGCTGTGGATATAGATACTTTTGTACCTGTTTCCTCCAGCATTGTCACAAGGTCCTTTGCTGTTGTTCTGGGATTGATTTGCACTTTTTGCACCAAAGTGCGTTAATCTCTAGGAGACAGAACGCGTCTCCTTCCTGAGCGGTATGAAGGCTGCGTGGTCCCATGGTGTATATACTTGCGCACCGACTTGCCAAAACTATAGTTTGTTAACAAGAAATGTGTGGAGTGGTTGAAAAACGAGTTTTAATGACTCCAACCTAAGTGTATGTAGACTTCCGACTTCAACTGTATATATTTGAAATCAACTCTTGTGGCATCATGTTCTCTAAATATCACTATCCCCAAATGTTTTTAGCTTTTGGTTATAGATGTCGCCATAAGCAAAAATACGCATTTATCTGTTGTGGGGATTTACCCCACTGGGGATGATTTGCTTGATCCTTTCTTGCTGCAGCTTTCTGCTCCCCTAATTGTGGAATCATTGACACATGTTTAAGCTTGGTTAGAATACGAAACACAGGAACAAAGCCTACTAGCTCTCTCTCTGGTCCTCCAAAGAGAGATATACTTGTAAACCATGTGACTCTCTGCCTGACAGTGTTAATATCCTTACTAAATAAAATACTGGATGATGTGGCTGGCAAAAAAGAGGGAGGAAAGAGAGAGGGATAGACTGAAGAAGAGAAGAGATGTGCCGGGAGAAAAACTAGATACACAGTAGCTAGACACAGATTCCAATGGGACACAACAAGTGGGTAAGGAGGGTTAGCTAGTGGGCTAGGAGGAGAAGAAAGTAAGGAGGCTCTGAATCTGAATGGCATGGTTCCAGTTTGAGGGGGCAAGCAGGTGTGCAGATGGATGGATGAGTTGATGAGAGCGATTGGTATATTCGGAAGGGTGGGATACAGTCTCCCCCCCCGCCCCCGCCCTGTCCTATCGGTCCTTCTCGTCCAGGAGGGGTGTGGCGTCTCCAGCAATGGACATGGGGGTGCTCTCGATCATGGGGCTGGGGGAAGGCCGTGGGGTCATCCTGGGGGTCTTCTGCTTCTTCCTCTCTGCCTCCTTCTCCTGGAGCCACTGCTCCGCCATCTTGCCCCAGTCCACCGCCGTGCTGCCGCTCGACCTGCAGGGGGAGACAGAGAGCAGAAAGTGGGGTTGGGTACAGGGCAGCTTGGATGTTGTAGTCTTTTAGAGGGCTGGGTTAGGTACAGGGCAGATGGTTAACGACGTCGACGTGCAAGTAGTTTTAGAACGGTTTACGACATGGTTTACGAATGTAAAATGTGGCCCTGGCGATGCGCTATAGGAAGATAAAAATGTTGTGCCGGTAATATTGGTCAGATCTTTTGACCTGGTTGAGCTAGAAACAAGCCAGTTTCGCTGTAGTAATGGTGCAACCATGACTCTAACGAATCTGCACTCGCTTGTTTCTCTAGGGAACTTGTAAACAATGGTACAGCAAAGCCTTATCATTAGTACAACATGATGTGTGAGATATTTTTTTTTCATAGTCGCACAGTGCTCCCAAAATAAAACTCCTGGTCGCACATCTAAATATTTTGTCGCACTTTAGAGCCCTGGTTACATTTCAACATGCAAAGTTTGGACCTTCTTGATATCTGGGTGCATGACATGAGCCGGGATATTTTGGTTCTCACAGAGACTTGGCTAAATGTTTCGATCCCGCATAAGGACATTGACATAATTGTCTAATTACAACATCTTCAGGTGTGACAGACCAAAAAACGGGGGAGGGGTGGCTATATATTTGAAATCAACTCTTGTGGCATCATGTTCTCTAAATATCACTATCCCCAAATGTTTTTAGCTTTTGGTTATAGATGTCGCCATAAGCGAAAATACGCATTTATCGGTTGTGGGGTTTTACCCCACTGGGGATGATTTGCTTGATCCTTTCTTGCTGCTGCTTTCTGCTCCCCTAATTGTGGAATCATTTACACATTTTTAAACTGAAAATTATCTTGGGTGCTATCCCTAGGGTCTGGAGGCATGTGCCCCCTCTCCACAAAGGTGGTGACCGCTCTGACCTGAATAATTACAGCCCGATCTCTATACTGTCTTGCCTATCGAACATTTTTGAATCTTTAATCAACAATCAGATTAGATATTTTCTAGCTTCAAATGGGTCCATCCTTTCTAGCTTCAAATGTGTCCATCGGTATGGTTTCAGGCCAGGTCATAGCACTATATCTGCTGCTTCTTTGGTGATAAATGACATTGTAAATTGCATGGACAAAAGGCAGCATTGTGCTGCCCTTTTCATAGACCTATTGATGGCTTTCGACACTGTTGACCATTCCTTATTAATTCGTAGACTATCTTCAATTGGCCTGGGTCAGGCTGCCTGCAATTGGTTTGAAAACTACCTGACAGACAGGACAATGTGTTTCTTCTGATGGTGTTGTCAGGTTTCCTTGATATTACTAAAGGTGTCCCCGAAGAGTAGAATTTGGGCCCTGTACTTTTTACTATCTATATAAACAATATTAGTTTGTAAGAAATTGTATGCGGACGATACTGTTGTGTATTCTGTTGCCCCTTCTGTTGACAAGGATCTTTCAGAACTACAATCTGGCTTTTTTGCTTTGCAAAAAGCCTTTGAACTGAAATTGGTACTTAATGCAGGTAAAACTAAGTATATGTTATTTTCCAAAAACACTGGATGGTGTCTACATTGACTGTGTCCCCGCTTCTAAACTCAGCAAAAAAAAGAAACGTCCTCTCACTGTCAACTGCGTTTATTTTCAGCAAACTTAACATGTGTAAATATTTCTATGACCATAACAAGATTCAACAACTGAGACATAAACTGAACAAGTTCCACAGACATGTGACTAACAGAAATTGAATAATGTGTCCCTGAACAAATGTGGGGTCAAAATCAAAAGTAACAGTCAGTATCTGGTGTGGCCACCAGCTGCATTAAGTACTGCAGTGCATCTCCTCCTCATGGACTGCACCAGATTTGCCAGTCCTGATTGTGAGATGTTACCCCACTCTTCCACCAAGGCACCTGCAAGTTCCCAGACATTTCTCCCTCACCCTCCGATCCAACAGGTCCCAGACGTGATCAATGGGATTGAGATCCGGGCTCTTCGCTGGCCATGGCAGAACACTGACAGTCCTGTTTTGCAGGAAATCACGCACAGAACGAGCAGTATGGCTGGTGGCATTGTCATGCTGGAGGGTCATGTCAGGATGAGCCTGCAGGAAGGGTACCACATGAGGGAGGAGGATGTCTTCCCTGTAATGCACAGCGTTGAGATTGCCTGCAATGACAACAAGCTCAGTCCGATGATGCTGTGACACACCGCCCCAGACTATGACGGACCCTCCACCTCCAAATCGATCCTGCTTCAGAGTACAGGCCTCGGTGTAACGCTCATTCCTTCGACGATAAACGCAAATCCGACCATCAACCCTGGTGAGACAAAACCGCGACTCGTCAGTGAAGAGCACTTTTTGCCAGTCCTGTCTGGTCCAGCGACGGTGGGTTTGTGCCCATAGGCGACGTTGTTGCCGGTGATGTCTGGTGAGGACCTACAAGCCCTCAGTCCAGCCTCTCTCAGCATATTGCGGACAGTCTGAGCACTGATGGAGGGATTGTGCGTTCCTGGTGTAACTCGGGCAGTTGATGTTGCCATCCTGTACCTGTCCCGCAGGTGTGATGTACGGATGTACCGATCCTGTGCAGGTGTTGTTACACGTGGTCTGCCACTGCGAGGACGATCAGCTGTCCGTCCTGTCTCCCTGTAGCACGGTCTTTGGCGTCTCACAGTACAGACATTGCAATTTATTGCCCTGGCCACATCTGCACTCCTCATGCCTCCTTGCAGCATGCCTAAGGCACGTTCACACAGATGAGCAGGGACCCTGGGCATCTTTCTTTTGGTGTTTTTCAGAGTCAGTAGAAAGGCCTCTGTAGTGTCCTAAGTTTTCATAACTGTGACCTTAATTGCCTACCGTCTGTAAGCTGTTAGTCTTAACGACCATTCCACAGGTGCATGTTCATTAATTGTTTATGGTTCATTGAACAAGCATGGGAAACAGTGTTTTGGATTTTTACGAATTATCTTTGAAAGACAGGGTCCCAACACACAATTATTTTTTTGTCAGAAAAATAGAATGTGACATATCTTTTAAAAGCTACAGTCCTTGTCTTTTTGGAAATCAAACTCAAATCTTGCTGCTGGCAATGTCATACAAATCTCTCCCCCCTCCCATAAAGGCCATAAATCATGTGCTACGGTCATATTCAGAGTATGCAATGTAGGTCAAGTCACGAAAATCGCAAACATTTAATAGGCATGGAAATGGTACACCCTATGGTCATCCAGGCTCTGTCGCAGCCCAGCGTCGTCCAGGGTAGGGGAGGGAATGGCCGGCAGGAATGTAGCTCAGTTGATAGAGCATGGCGTTTGCAATGCCAGGGTTGTGGGTTCGATTCCCACGGGGGGCCAGTATAAAAAAATATATATATTTATTCACTAACTGTAAGTCGCTCTGGATAAGAGCGTCTGCTAAATGACTAAAATGTAAATGTAAAATGTCATTGTAAAGCAATGCATTTCTTTCTCTATCTACATTACCTTGTATGCATCCTCCACATGCGCCGTTGATCTAGCTCAGTGTTTCCCAACCCTGGTCCTCGAGTACCCCCAACCAATGTTCCCTTAAATTGTTTCCCGGCACTGAGCAAATGTCAGGTCTGCGGAGCGCAAACTTGAACATTTTGTGCTCTTGCTGGAAGTTAGCTATACAGTGCCTTGCAAAAGTATTCATCCCCATTGGCGTTTTTCCTATTTTGTTGCATTACAACCTGTAATTTCAATGGATTTTTATTTGGATTTCATGTAATGGACATACACAAAATAGTTCAAATTGGTGAAGTGAAATGAAAAAAAATTACTTGTTTCAAAACAATTATACAAAATAAAGAACGGAAAAGTAGTGCGTGCATATGTATTCACCCACTTTGCTATGAAGCCCCTAAATAAGATCTGGTGCAACCAATTACCTTTAGAAGTCACATAATTAGTTAAATAAAGTCCACTGTGTGCAATCTAAGTGTCACATGATCTGTCACATGATCTCTGCAACACCACTAAGCAAGGGGCACCACCAAGCAAGCGGAACCATGAAGACCAAGGAGCTCTCCAAACAGCTCAGGGACAAAGTTGTGGAGAAGTACAGATCTGGGTTGGGTTATAAAAAAATATTCAAAACTTTGAACATCCCATGGAGCACCATTAAATCCATTATAATTCTTTTTAAAGAATATGGCACCACAACAAACCTGCCAAGAGAGGGTCGCCCACCAAAACTCACAGACCAGGCAAGGAGGGCATTAATCAGAGAGGCAACAACGAGACCAAAGATAACCCTGAAGGAACTGCAAAGCTCCACAGCGGAGATTGGAGTATTCGTCCTTACGACCACTTTAAGCCATACACTACACAGAGCTGGGCTTTACGGAAGAGTGGCCAGAAAAAAGCCATTGCTTAAAGAAAAAAATAAGCAGAAACGTTTGGTGTTCACCAAAAGCCATGTGGGAGACTCCCCAAACATATGGAAGAAGGTACTCTGGTCAGATGAGACTAAAATTGAGCTTTTTGGCCATCAAGGAAAACGCTATGTCTGGCGCAAACCCAACACCTCTCATCACCCCGAGTACACCATCCCCACAGTGAAGCATGGTGGTGGCAACATCATACTGTGGGGATGTTTTTCATTGGTAGGGACTGGGAAACTGGTCAGAATTGAAGGAATGATGGATGGCGCTAAATACAGGGAAATTCTTGAGGGAAACCGGTTTCATTCTTCCAGAGATTTGAGACTGGGACGGAGGTTCACCTTCCAGCAGGACAATGACCCTAAGCATACTGCTAAAGCAACACTCAAGTGGTTTAAGGGGAAACATTTAAATGTCTTGGAATGGCCTAGTCAAAGCCCAGACCTCAATCCAATTGAGAATCTGTGGTATGACTTAAAGACTGCTGTACACCAGCGGAACCCATCCAACTTGAAGGAGCTGGAGCAGTTGAATACTTTCGCAAGCCACTGTAACTGAGCTATTAACTTACTAACTAGCAAAGAATATGAACAAATGTGCTCTGATTGGTTATGGCGCACCGGTCTGTGTAGAGTACGGGCCTGATTCCTGCCTGTCATTGCAATAAAATCCTACTCCAATGCGCTCTGCCTACAAGAAAATATCTTGCAGTTAGTTTTGCATTTTAAGTATTGCATAGTTAGTTTTGTTTCGGTATGTTACATTGAAAGTGGCTAATATTGCGATGATTTGAGCACAATTCCCACAGTAGAGCGGAACGTTGAGTGTTAACTAAAGGGGAAAACTCTAGAAAGTTGAGTGAAGTTCAATCTCGTGCTTCTCTGCGTGGGCTGATATTAATTCTGTGGCAGTCCGAGAGGAGCTGAATGCAGGCCATGGCCATGCAGCTTAGAGGGAACATTGCCCCCAACAGTACACATTTGTATTGTAACCCTGGACAAGCACACCTGATTCAACTTGTCAACTAATCATCAAGCCCTCAATGAGTTGAATGAGGTGTGTTTGTCAAGGACTACAACAAAACTGTTTACTGTTGGGGGTACTCGAGGACCAGCGTTGGGAAACACTGATCTAGCTTATTGTTTACAATAGGAAAAGTGAATAGGAAAAGAAGATTGAAGTTTCCTATCTTGTGTCTTATAAATGTAAAGCCTGATTGCTTAGGTCATTTTAAGATGTCAGGCTTGAAAATCCGTTCAGACATTTTGGCACAGTGATTCACTACCCAAACCAGACATAACTGGTTTCAAGTGGCCAAGAGACGTCATGTGATCTTCTACTGCTATGTAGTGGAAGAACTGGGAATCAGACAGGAGATATACATTGCATTCGGAAAGTATTCAGACCCCTTGCCTTTTTCCACATTTTGTTACGTTACAGCCTTATTCTAAAATGGATTAAATAAATGTTTTCCCTCATCAATCTACTCAAAAAACCGTTTTTTAGAAATTTTTGCAAAGTATTGCTATGAGACTAAATTTTGCGCAGGTGCACCCTGTTTCCATTGATCATCCTTGAGATGTTTCTACATCTTGATTAGAGTCCACCTGTGGTATATTAAATTGATTGGACATGATTTGGAAAGGCACACACCTGTCTATATAAGGTCCCACAGTTGACAGTGCATGTCAGAGCAAAAACCAAGTCTCGAGGACGAAGGAATTGTCCGTAGAGCTCCGAGACAGGATTGTGTCGAGGCACAGAGCTGGGGAAGAGTACCAAAAAATGTCTGCAGCATTGCACGTCCCCAAGAACACAGTGGCCTCC
Source organism: Coregonus clupeaformis (assembly GCF_020615455.1). NCBI lineage: Eukaryota > Metazoa > Chordata > Actinopteri > Salmoniformes > Salmonidae > Coregonus > Coregonus clupeaformis. The sequence continues at coordinate 48,891,935 of NC_059204.1, read as the reverse complement.
ATCATTCTTAAATGGAAGAAGTTTGCAACCACCAAGACTCTTTCTAGAGCTGGCCGCCCGGCCAAACTGAGCAATCGGGGGAGAAGGGCCTTGGTCAGGGAGGTGACCAAGAACCCGATGGTCACTCTGACAGAGTTCCTCTGTGGAGATGGGAAAACCTTCCAGAAGGACAACCATCTCTGCAGCACTCCACCAATCAGGCTTTTATGGTAAAGTGGCCAGACGGAAGCCACTCCTCAGTAAAAGGCACATGACAGCCCGCTTGGAGTTTGCCAAAAGGCACCTAAAGGACTCTCAGACCATGAGAAACAAGATTCTCTGGTGTGATGAAACCAAGACTGAACTCTTTGGCCTGAATGCCAAGCGTCACGTCTGGAGGAAACCTGGCACCATCCCTACGGTGAAGCATGGTAGTGGCAGCATCATGCTGTGGGGATGTTTTTCAGCGGCAGGGACTGGGAGACTAGTAGGGATCGAGGGAAAGATGAACGGAGCAAAGTACAGAGAGATCCTTGATGAAAACCTGCTCCAGAACGCTCAGGACCTCAAACTGGGGCAAAGGTTCACCTTCCAACAGGACAACGACCCTAAGCACACAGCCAAGACAACGCAGGAGTGGCTTCGGGACAAGTCTCTGAATGTCCTTGAGTGGTCCAGCCAGAGCCCGGACTTGAATCCGATCGAACATCTCTGGAGAGACCTGAAAATAGCTGTGCAGCAACGCTCCCCATCCAACCTGACAGAGCTTGAGAGGATCTGCAGAGAAGAATGTGTGCCAAGCTTGTAGCGTCATACCAAAGAAGACTTGAGGCTGTAATCACTGCCAAAGGTGCGTTAACAAAGTACTGAGTCTGAATACTTATGTAAATGTCATATTTCCGTTTGTTATTTTTGATACATTGGCAAAATTTTCTAAAAAACTGTTTTTTCTTTGTCAATGAGGTATTTTGTGTAGATTGATGAGGGAAAAAACAACAATTTAATCCATTTTAGAATAAGGCTGTAACGTAACAAAACGTGGAAAAGGTCAAGGGGTCAGAATACTTTCCGAATGCAATGTATATCTCCTGTCTGATTCCCAGTTCTTCCACTACATTGCAGAACATCACATAACGTCTCCAAAGCGCTTGACGTCTCCACTGCATGTACATTAATGGATAGGTAGAGACTTCAGTTTTCTCCTCATATGTATAGCATTCCTGTAAGACATAAAATGAAGGCATGGCATGTTGGCACAAGCCCTGCGCTTTTGAAATGGCTGTGTTCCTATAGGAATTTGCGCATGTGAATGATCAGATTGTTTGGAACAGTAACTGGTGACATTTTATTTCAAACCTAGACTTTCAAATCTCTTAGTCTCCAACATGGGGACAATTGGGGGGAACCTCTTGCACAAACTTCTGCCATACCTTATTTAATTGTTAACCTACAGGCGTGCGAGCTACCAGACCCGGTCTCAGACAAACGAGCGTCTGCTAAATGACTAAAATTGTTAAAAACAATTATAATGGCTAACTCTGGAGATCCCTTCGGTCTCCACTGAGTTAGGTAGATCTGCGTTTAGTTTTTTTTACACCTTACTTGTGGAATGATCTCCAAAACTCTCTGAAGTTGGATGTTTTGGTGCTGCTAGGGCAATTCAGATGTCCTTTTTACTGAGGAATGTTTGTTTTTCATGATTGTGTTTTGCAAGTTACTTTTCTGAAATTGCTTGTAAATATTATATGTTTTTATTGCGTTGGAATTGTAAATATTGTGAATTTGTATGATTGTGTACATGCAGGGCTCCCTTTGGCCTTGGTCTCAATTAGATATTGAAATTAAGAAAAAAAAAAAAAAAAAGGGGGAAAGTATTATAGAGGGCTGGGTTAGGTACAGGGCAGTCTGGATGTTGTAGGCTTTCCAGTTTGGATGTTGTAGTCTTTTAGATGACTAGGTTAGGTACAGGGCAGCTTCGATGGTGCAGTGTTATCAGTGCTATCTAGCTCTTTGTAACAAGAAGGGGGTGCAAAACTCCAAACCTTGAGGCTGGGGGCACATCCTTTGGAATTTGGCTTAGAACACTATTTAAACTCCATCTTATACACACACGTCCACACATCCAGCTAAACCACACACACACACACACTCCCCATCTCTACTTACTTAGGCTTCTGCGGCGTGCGTCCTCTGGAAGAGGTGGAGGAGGAGGAAGGTGTGTTGGATGAGTGTCCATGTTGACTGCTGCTGCTGCTGCTGTGGCCATGCCCATGGCTGCTCTGTGTGTGACCATGGCTGCTGTGGGTGTGTCCGTGGGAGGACAAGGGGGTGGAGGAGGGGTACTGGGGCGTACCCATGGTCTGCTGGCTGGGGGTGGTGTACGAGTAGCTGGGGGTCATCATGGGCGTCGCCATCGGCTGCTGGGGCGTTGCAAATACCTGCAAATCAATCGGTAATTCAATCAGTCAGTCCGTCAATCAATCAAGGTGGGTGCTACACACTGGCAGTGGTTGAGGTGAGTTACCTTAATTATACCCCAATATAATAGAAAAGCGATTGGACCATTGGGAAAGCGATTAGTGCTATAAACCCAAAACATAAAAAGCACTCACGTGATAGGCTGAGGAGCTGCCTCCCCCACCCCCGCTGCTGCCCCCGGTGTAACCGTATTGGCTGGAGCCCCACTGGGCAGGCGTGGTGTTTGCGTTTTGGCCCTGGCCCTGCCCTGTCACCGCGGCGATGGCACTGAACATCTGAGAGGTCATGTTGCGCGGGAGAGCGTTGACCGCTCGCGTCAGGTCTGAAAGACAGAGAGAGAAAGAGAGATACGTAGGGGGGAGGGCAGGAAGGAGGGAGAAAGACAACAGTCAGAAATACTGTAACTCTATAGGGTATCTGTTTGGATAGAACACAAAAAAAAATCAAAATTGCTGGTGTGTGTGACTGACCTGCGATGTTGATGTTAGCTGGTGTAGCGTTGACAGACGCAGGTGTCCGTGTTCGACTACTACTGCTGGGGGTGATGCCTGGGGGGGTACAGAAAACACAGTTACACAGAGACAGAAATACAACCAATACAATCCAAAATAGCACAAAGTAGGGATGGGCGTTTGAAATAGTGTCACTATTCGAATAGTATCATGAAATTGTTTTTAACCTGAGCCTAACCTGTGCGAGGGAGAGACTGTGTGTGAGAGAATTTTGCATCTGGGCGGATACCCACTGTTACCCACGGTTGACCCTCAAAAAAATGTATCTGCTGGCGGGTGGAATGAAAATATTATTCAACCCGCAGGTCGGCTCACGATTCAGAACAATTATATTGCGTGTCAGAAAAATGTTAAATCAAGAAAAAATGTTTGCAAACCCAGGAGCTTGTTGTGTTGCGAATTCCATTCTGTGAGCGGTGAGGCAGACATATAGGCTACCAGCCACGCACGCAGTGGATCAGGGAACTGTCCATTATTTGTGTGGTGCTGAAACGTATGTGAACTGAACGCCTAATGGGCTTTTTTGCGTTTTACTGCCCCTTGTGTACTAAAACGGTACTACCGTAAATCCCATGATGAGAGAAGGACGGTATGACAATATGAACATCTGGATTCCGCTCAACCCTAGCACTTACAATGGTATTTTATTTTGTTTAAAACCCCTTGAGATGGGAAAACATGACAGAATGTTAACATTCCGTGAAATTATTTTTATTTATTTATTTTAATCAAGTTACACTACCCAAAATGTACTCTATTCGTGGAACGACCCTCATACCTGGTACCGGTTCCTGGAAGTGGTCTTTGAACCAGCGGAACAGTCCGTTAACGGTGGGGAACATCTGGGAGCGGTAGCGGAACCCGTCAGGACTGATGGTCACAAACTCAACACTGCAGACACGGAGCAGAGGACAACAGGACAGATTCAGATACAACACATCACCTCACTCAGAACAGTCGGCTGCTCCGAACTGTAATGGTTAAAGGTAAAAGGTTTAGAGTTTAGGGTGTCCAATCAAAAACGCATATTTTTTGACCAATGGGTAAAATAATGTTAAAAGTGTAGATAATCCTCTAAGAAAACCAATGGTCCGAACCTCATGTCTCTATCACAATCCGTTCAAAAGTTGGGAGTTTTACCATTGTACGACGCCCAAAATTAGGGTGACTAAATCAACGGAGGCCAGAGAAAAGAAGTGAATAAACATGAGAAAAATTGCACTGCATCAAGCCTACTTGACAGGCTGAATGAAGGCTACCTGACAGGTCCACTTTCCTCCTGAACTTGTCATCTTTCTTGTCGAATCCGCAGGACATAAAACAATATAGAGTTAAGATAGATTTTAAGACATGACATGAAGTATTTTTATATTTTAGTATATGCTTTTCATATTAATGCAAAATTCCTGTAATTTTTTCAAGATTTCTCACAAAACAAGCATATCTCTATAAAATGTCAATGGAGCACTGACCGTACCACAAGCTTTTTATTTTCAAAGCCTTTTACATTTAATTCAGTTTGTGTCATGTTAATTTGGCTTTTTACGACCCACAGAAACAACTTTGCAGATTACCACCACAACATCTAAAATCCTCAAAAGTCGTTGCGAGAAAGCACACCGCTCTGTCAACAAAGCTCAGTGCTTATTATCGGATGTATTAGGTTGCAAAATCGGACTTTTTGGGGAGGGTTGTGTGTGGTTTTTTATTGGGCACAGGGGAGGGTAGTGCGTTTCCCCCCTGGTTTACATTCACTCTTTTGCAGGTTTTACTATATCATTTCTGCCATCCAAGCCAAATTTCCTCATCTGCTTTCAATCACCTCCCCTCAGGGGCGCAACTTTGGTTTTAAAAGTGAGGGGGACATAACCGGGCAGTGGGTCTGGAGGACCTTCCTCATAATATTTGGCCATCTGAAGCTCATTTCCTGCATTTCTACTAGGGCTGTCCCCAACAAAAACAACCAATCGATTGGTCTACATTTTTTAACGTTTCTTTTTCCATATATATAGACAGACCCTACAGTGAGGGATAAAAGTATTTGATCCCCTGCTGATTTTGTATGTTTGCCCACTGACAAAGAAATGATCAGTCTATAATTTTAATGGTAGGTTTATTTGAACAGTGAGAGATAGAATAACAACAACAAAATCCAGAAAAAATGCATGTCAAAAATGTTATAAATTGATTTGCATTTTAATGAGGGAAATAAGTATTTGACCCCTCTGCAAAACATTACTTAGTACTTGGTGGCAAAACCCTTGTTGGCAATAAAGAGGTCAGACATTTCTTGTAGTTGGCCACCAGGTTTGCACATATCTCAGGAGGGATTTTGTCCCACTCCTCTTTGCAGATCTTCTCCAAGTCTTTAAGGTTTCGAGGCTGACGTTTGGCAACTCAAACCTTCAGCTCCCTCCACAGATTTTCTATGGGATTAAGGTCTGGAGACTGGCTAGGCCACTCCAGGACCTTAATGTGCCTCTTCTTGAGCCACTCCTTTGTTGCCTTGGCCGTGTGTTTTGGGTCATTGTCATGCTGGAATACCCATCCACGACCCATTTTCAATGCCCTGGCTGAGGGAACTTGGCCCGTCCATCGTCCCTTTGATGCGGTGAAGTTGTCCTGTCCCCTTAGCAGAAAAACACCCCCAAAGCATAATGTTTCCACCTCCATGTTTGACGGTGGGGATGGTGTTCTTGGGGTCATAGACAGCATTCCTCCTCCTCCAAACACGGCGAGTTGAGTTGATGCCAAAGAGCTCCATTTTAGTCTCATCTGACCACAACACTTTCACCCAGTTCTCCTCTGAATCATTCAGATGTTCATTGGCAAACTTCAGACGGCCATGTACAGTGGGGAAAAAATGTATTTAGTCAGCCACCAATTGTGCAAGTTCTCCCACTTAAAAAGATGAGAGAGGCCTGTAATTTTCATCATAGGTACACGTCAACTATGACAGGCAAAATGAGAAAGAAAAATCCAGAAAATCACATTGTAGGATTTTTAATGAATTTATTTGCAAATTATGGTGGAAAATAAGTATTTGGTCAATAACAAAAGTTTCTCAATACTTTGTTATATACCCTCTGTTGGCAATGACACAGGTCAAACGTTTTCTGTAAGTCTTCACAAGGTTTTCACACACTGTTGCTGGTATTTTGGCCAATTCCTCCATGCAGATCTCCTCTAGAGCAGTGATGTTTTGGGGCTGTCGCTGGGCAACACGGACTTTCAACTCCCTCCAAAGATTTTCTATGGGGTTGAGATCTGGAGACTGGCTAGGCCACTCCAGGACCTTGAAATGCTTCTTACGAAGCCACTCCTTCGTTGCCCGGGCGGTGTGTTTGGGATCATTGTCATGCTGAAAGACCCAGCCACGTTTCATCTTCAATGCCCTTGCTGATGGAAGGAGGTTTTCACTCAAAATCTCACGATACATGGCCCCATTCATTCTTTCCTTTACACAGATCAGTCGTCCTAGTCCCTTTGCAGAAAAACAGCCCCAAAGCATGATGTTTCCACCCCCATGCTTCACAGTAGGTATGGTGTTCTTTGGATGCAACTCAGCATTCTTTGTCCTCCAAACACGACGAGTTGAGTTTTTACCAAAAAAGTTATATTTTGGTTTCATCTGACCATATGACATTCTCCCAATCCTCTTCTGGATCATCCAAATGCACTCTAGCAAACTTCAGACGGGCCTGGACATGTACTGGCTTAAGCAGGGGGACACGTCTGGCACTGCAGGATTTGAGTCCCTGGCGGCGTAGTGTGTTACTGATGGTAGGCTTTGTTACTTTGGTCCCAGCTCTCTGCAGGTCATTCACTAGGTCCCCCCGTGTGGTTCTGGGATTTTTACTCACCGTTCTTGTGATCATTTTGACTCCCACGGGGTGAGATCTTGCGTGGAGCCCCAGATCGAGGGAGATTATCAGTGGTCTTGTATGTCTTCCATTTCCTAATAACTGCTCCCACAGTTGATTTCTTCAAACCAAGCTGCTTACCTATTGCAGATTCAGTCTTCCCAGCCTGGTGCAGGTCTACAATTTTGTTTCTGGTGTCCTTTGACAGCTCTTTGGTCTTGGCCATAGTGGAGTTTGGAGTGTGACTGTTTGAGGTTGTGGACAGGTGTCTTTTATACTGATAACAAGTTCAAACAGGTGCCATTAATACAGGTAACGGGTGGAGGACAGAGGAGCCTCTTAAAGAAGAAGTTACAGGTCTGTGAGAGCCAGAAATCTTGCTTGTTTGTAGGTGACCAAATACTTATTTTCCACCATAATTTGCAAATAAATTCATTAAAAAAATCCTACAATGTGATTTTCTGGAGAAAAAAAATTCTCAATTTGTCTGTCATAGTTGACGTGTACCTATGATGAAAATTACAGGCCTCTCTCATCTTTTTAAGTGGGAGAACTTGCACAATTGGTGGCTGACTAAATACTTTTCCCCCCCACTGTATATGTGATTTCTTGAGCAGGGGGACCTTGCGGGCACTGCAGGATTTCAGTCCTTCACGGTGTAGTGTGTTACCAATTGTTTTCTTGGTGACTATGGTCCCAGCTGCCTTGAGATCATTGATAAGATCCTCCCGTGTAGTTCTGGGCTGATTCCTCACCGTTCTCATGATCATTGCAACTCCACGAGGTGAGATCTTGCATGGAGCACCAGGCCGAGGGAGATTGACAGTTCTTTTGTGTTTCTTCCATTTGCGAATAATCGCACCAACTGTTGTCACCTTCTCACCAAGCTGCTTGGCAATGGTCTTGTAGCCCATTCCAGCCTTGTGTAGGTCTACAATCTTGTCCCTGACATCCTTGGAGAGCTCTTTGGTCTTGGCCATGGTGGAGAGTTTGGAATCTGATTGATTGCTTCTGTGGACAGGTGTCTTTTATACAGGTAACAAACTGAGATTAGGAGCACTCCCTTTAAGAGTGTGCTCCTAATTTCAGCTCGTTACCTGTATAAAAGACACCTGGGAGCCAGAAATCTTTCTGATTGAGAGGGGGTCAAATACTTATTTCCCTAATTAAAATGCAAATCAATTTATAACATTTTTGACATGCGTTTTTCTTGATTTTTTTGTTGTTATTCTGTCTCTCACTGTTCAAATAAACCTACCATTAAAATGATAGACTGATCATTTCTTTGTCAGTGGGCAAACGTACAAAATCAGCAGGGGATCAAATACTTTTTTCCCTCACTGTATGTGTTTAAATAAAATCAACTAGGTAGGCTATTTGTACTGAACTTGTCTGACGCTTTAAGCAGGCTGTTTGATAAAATAATTAAGACACACAAATGACTCAAGAGGGAGTCAGAGATCGAGATAGACTAACCAGAAGAAGACAAACCTGTTCCCGACCCTCATCTTGCTGCTGCTGGCATTCACAGATTCTGCCATTATGCTCCTGAAGTTGCCGGTAATAGGCTACACCAGCGGTCTGCAACCTTTTCCATTTGGAGTGCCAATTTATCTTACCATTTCTACCAATCTGAGTGACAGCTAGGATTTTCATATGCACATTTTCGTGTAACAGTTTAATTTCATTTTAATAGTCTTTGTATCTCAACATCATTGTCTGTGGTTAATCTACATTCGATCTAAATCTAAATGAAAATTATACAAATCTAAAAGTAACTTAATGCCATTGCGAACTATGTAAAAATATCCTACATAAAGCCAACACATTAAAGCATTGCAGCCTGCAGGTAGAAAATATCCTGATAAATATAAATATCCTATAAATCACATTGGCTACGTATGGCCTGCCTGCAACAAATTTGATATACAGTGGGGGAAAAAAGTATTTAGTCAGCCACCAATTGTGCAAGTTCTCCCACTTAAAAAGATGAGAGAGGCCTGTAATTTTCATCATAGGTACACGTCAACTATGACAGACAAAATGAGAAAAGACAATCCAGAAAATCACATTGTAGGATTTTTTATGAATTTATTTGCAAATTATGGTGGAAAATAAGTATTTGGTCAATAACAAAAGTTTCTCAATACTTTGTTATATACCCTTTGTTGGCAATGACACAGGTCAAACGTTTTCTGTAAGTCTTCACAAGGTTTTCACACACTGTTGCTGGTATTTTGGCCCATTCCTCCATGCATATCTCCTCTAGAGCAGTGATGTTTTGGGGCTGTCGCTGGGCAACACGGACTTTCAACTCCCTCCAAAGATTTTCTATGGGGTTGAGATCTGGAGACTGGCTAGGCCATTCCAGGACCTAGAAATGCTTCTTACGAAGCCACTCCTTCGTTGCCCGGGCGGTGTGTTTGGGATCATTGTCATGCTGAAAGACCCAGCCACATTTCATCTTCAATGCCCATGCTGATGGAAGGAGGTTTTCACTCAAAATCTCACGATACATGGCCCCATTCATTCTGTCCTTTACACGGATCAGTCGTCCTGGTCCCTTTGCAGAAAAACAGCCCCAAAGCATGATGTTTCCACCCCCATGCTTCACAGTAGGTATGGTGCTCTTTGGATGCAACTCAGCATTCTATGTCCTCCAAACACGACGAGTTGAGTTTTTACCAAAAGGTTCTATTTTGGTATCATCTGACCATATGACATTCTCCCAATCCTCTTCTGGATCATCCAAATGCACTCTAGCAAACTTCAGACGGGCCTGGACATGTACTGGCTTAAGCAGGGGGACACATCTGGCACAGCAGGATTTGAGTCCCTGGCGGCGTAGTGTGTTACTGATGGTAGGCTTTGTTACTTTGTTTCCAGCTCTCTGCAGGTCATTCACTAGGTCCCCCCGTGTGGTTCTGGGATTTTTGCTCACCGTTCTTGTGATCATTTTGACCCCACGGGGTGAGATCTTGCATGGAGCCCCAGATCGAGGGAGATTATCAGTGGTCTTGTATGTCTTCCATTTCCTAATAATTGCTCCCACAGTTGATTTCTTCAAACCAAGCTGCTTACCTATTGCAGATTCAGTCTTCCCAGCCTGGTGCAGGTCTACAATTTTGTTTCTGGTGTCCTTTGACAGCTCTTTCGTCTTGGCCATAGTGGAGTTTGGAGAGTGACTGTTTGAGGTTGTGGACAGGTGTCTTTTATACTGATAACAAGTTCAAACAGGTGCCATTAATACAGGTAATGAGTGGAGGACAGAGGAGCCCCTTAAAGAAGAAGTTACAGGTCTGTGAGAGCCAGAAATCTTGCTTGTTTGTAGGTGACCAAATACTTATTTTCCACCATAATTTGCAAATAAATTCATTAAAAATCCTTCAATGTGATTTTCTGGATTTCTTTTTCTCAATTTGTCTGTCATAGTTGACGTGTACCTATGATGAAAATTACAGGCCTCTCTCAACTTTTTAAGTGGGAGAACTTGCACAATTGGTGGCTGACTAAATAGTTTTTTTCCCCACTGTATTGTATCAACTATCAACTGGGTCGCCCGAAACTCGCGCTATCAAACTTGAAACATTGTATAAAACATTCTGGGCCCTCAGAGTTTCCCGGGCCAATGAGCTCGGGATAGACACAGCTGTAGGCTATTTGTACAAGAGATAAGAAGTAATCACATATTTTATGACGTTTCCTCTGGATCAGACCATTACATTTTTCCCTTTCATATCGAGTGGTTATCGAAAGTGAGAGTTGGAAATATTGTTCAAATACTTTGAGGAACTATTGTCATTCTCAATTGATTCTAAAAACAGACTTAGTTTACTTGCTGTTTGAGGTGAAGAAAAATTACTTTGAGAAGCTCCACTGCTCATTAGTGGTGGCGAGTTAAGACAATCAGAAATACTATCAGACATCCCCAAATGGGCACATTTATAGGCCTACATTTGCGCGCAGATGTAGACTAGTCCTACTTATATGCATAATCAGTTGCGCGTCCTTACTCAACATTGACAGCAGCGTTTTAAACAAAAGACAAATAGATTGACAAAACTCAAATGGAATGAAATAAACAAAAACTTGTTTCTCACAAGTGTAGCATAGGTTGTGAGTTCTGCAAAACACATGTCCACTGTAGGCCTAAATGACTAATAAAAATACAGTGAATGCCACTTTTAGTATCACAGTGCAATGATAAAACTGGGGGGGACAAAAATGCAATTTTAGAATGTTCCCCGTCCCCAGTGAAAGTTGCGGCCCTTCCTCCCTTATATCAAGGTGTTTTGGTACTTCCCTTATGCACTATGCTTTTCCGCGCGCTAACCTTTACTATACCACAGGTCCGTACCCACTGGGCACACACTGATTGAATCAACGTTGTTTCCACGTCATTTTAATGAAATTACGTTGAACGTGGAATAGATGTTTAATTGATGTCTGTGCCCAGTGGGTATAGTCTTCCAGTCCAACTATATATTCTGCCCTCTATCCACCATTCATAGTGACAATAGTGGTAGGTGGATCGTTTGTCCAGATCTGAAATAGGCTCACTAGCAATCATACCACACATAAAAGCATTCAAAGATGCGTACATTTTCAATATGAATCCACAAGAACAAATAGGAATAGCTGGTAGGCAGTGGAGAGGCCAGGTGCATCATTGTGCATGAAAAAACAGTGAAGACATGAGACATGCAGCTCAAAAATCCCCGTTTTTTTTTTTTTACATCCTACTTAAATAAGCCTACAACACCACAATGCAATGAATAAGTGCATTATTGTTTTCAAGTGAGTACAACATTCGACTCTAGGTTGCAGTGAAAATGAAATTTGAATAACGGTGCAAAAGCCCTGTGATTTGAATGTTTCATTCCATTTGGATCAGTTGTGAGTCTACTCAAGACAGTTTATAAGGCCTAGAAAGGCACAGTGGCATGCCAGTCTGGCTGTATTTTTATTTCTGATACTGAGATGCGCTGTCTGTTGTAGATCATCATTCTCCAAAGTCGTCCTATAATAATGTGACCACATATGCTCCCGGAAGGCCCAGTTATTCAGGAAAGCTTAACGCTCGCTCTGCCTCTTCTCCAATCCAAGCGGCTATTCCTCGTGTACCTAGAACCTAACACTTCAATATAGCCTAAATATTTGTCATTTAACTTTGAAAAAGTATTACCTTTTATAAACCCAACCAGTCACTATGTTTTAATCTGATTAAGCTACTTCAAAAGTGCGTTCATCCAAAATATAATTCCAGCATCCTCAAAATGGCTTGACATTAACCAGGTTTCCACCCAACCTTTTTATGTGAGTACATGTCGAGGGTCTTATGCTGGTGACATGATTGATGCTTGGCTGCCGTTTGACAAATAAAATAATCTCACTTTTCTCCATAATAATCTCATCATGTAGGATATACCCGCACTGTCTCTGCAAGCTGTTGGCTAGAGCGCACGTGCCAATACCAGAGTGGGTACATTTGCTATACATAAGCACCACTTTTTGTGACAAAACCATCAGTAGGCCTAGAGTTGAAAATGTGATGGAAACCCATATAACTTGGAAACGCATTTTTATCCGGTACATGGGAACTTAACTGCAGAAGTTATTTTTATGTGGACTACATATTTATGCACTTTTATCCGCAACAAGTCAATTTGATGGAAACAACTCTGTTTTCATGCAAATTTTTGAATACTGGCAAGTGCGCTTGTTCAGTGTCACTTTGATTGTGCCTGCACATCATGGTTCACCAGAAGCCCCAAACATCTAAAGAAAAAGCTGCAGACCAGCCAAAACAAGCTTATAAGAATTGTACTTATTTGAATTGTACTGCATTTTAAGCAGTTAGGCTGGCTATCTGTGGAGAAAAAAAGAGTAGTACTAATTCAACTTGGTCTGGTCCACAGAATTAGCCCCCAGGTACCTATCCAACCATTTTTTATTTGTTACAGATGTCCACCAGCATAATACCAGAGCAAGTGATTCTAAGACTCTTATATTTACAATGAATATATCTGGTAAGAACACATTTTTATATACCGGCGCTGTTGAGTGAAACAAACTACCACAGCAACTCAAAGCCATACCCACTTTTTAAAAGAATATCAAAAGCTGGCTAATGTGTGAACAGCAGAACCTATTTTTGTCTGTATCGCTGTAATGTGTCTATGTAATTGTATATTTATTTATGTCAAAAATAGGGACCACAATGGAAATAAGTCTGACTTTATTGTGCAGTCACAGTCACTTTATACTGTGTGTATATGTACTTTTTTTTTACTGACAAATACAATCAATCAATCCAAACTGTGCAGTGGCCATTTGATGAATGGAAAGAGAAATCTGTTACAAAACACCAAAAAGTTTAATGACATTCAGAGATTGTCAAGCCTTCGATACTGGGTCGGCCTACAAGGTAGGGAGGGATGCATTCACTGTTTGTCGACATTGACAGACTATTTATTGTGGTGTTGAAAAATCAAACCATGAAGCGCCAGAAGTCGGTATGCTTTGTTTATTGGTTGTGTGGTGCATTGGCACAGAAACCTGTTGGTCAAAAATGTGTTGCATATATGTTATATAATTATAAATATGGCATCAAAATGTTGAAAATCTAATTTCCACCTTGCTGATCATTGGTCTGCAGCCAGCTCTGATTCTAGTATAGGCCTAATGAAACAGGCAGGGAGTGAGCTCTTCTGTGGTGGTCGGCGAACCTTTAACCTTCTGGCCCGTAGCCCTGCGTGGCATCAACTCTGCCACAAAAGCATGCTGAAGTGGCAAAGTTGATATCCATGTTTATAAACACAGGGTCGCTACAGTTATTGTTATTTGTGGTCGTAAACATTATTTTGAGTTAATTATATGAGGGGGAAGGGTGTGCATTTTTTTTTTACAATACAAGGGGAGGGTCATGTGAAAATAATTGTAATGTTGGGGAGGGGGGCGCATTTTTCTTTTAATGACACCTTGAGTTGGACCAGCCCAGTAAATTAACTGTACCTAAGTTCAGTAGTTAGGGCAACTCATCGTGGTTTGGGTAAAGGGTTAGCTGTAGTCATGGTAACTCACCATGGTTAGGGTTAGTTAGCTATAGTCATGGTAACTCACTGTGGTTTGGGTTAGTTAGCTGTAGTCATGTTTACTCACAGTGGTTTGGGTTAGGTTAGCTGTAGTCATGGTTACTCACCATGGTTTGGGTTAGTTAGCTGTAGTCATGGTAACTCACCATGGTTAGGGTTAGTTAGCTATAGTCATGGTAACTCACCATGGTTAGGGTTAGTTAGCTGTAGTCATGGTAACTCACCGTGGTTTTCCGCGAGGTTGGTACCCCAAAATGAACTTCCCAGGCAGGTCTTTACAGGCTGAGACAAAGTAGGGGATGAACGCAGGCTTCTCCTTTTTAGACTTAATCAACAATTCCTCCATTTTCTACACAGACCGACGGAGGGAGAGACAGAAAGAGGGTCACAAAAGATGAGTAGATGAATAAAAAGGAGATATGTAGCGCTATAAATAGAGAATAATAGAAACAAACAATTGTCACTAGAGCGATCAAACATGTTTTATAGACAGGAAGGAGGTTCGTTTCTTTGTAAGTGTTTGTAAAACAAATACTCTGTGAGATACTTGAGGTTGATCAAAATAAACACTAATACTCTGTGCCACTTCCTGTGGTTATGACAATATTTACCCCCCCCCCCCATACCTTCCTGTTCCCTCCGTTACAGTCCTGGAAGTACTTATGTCCCAGGAGGTCGCGAGCAAACGCTGCCATTGGCTGAATATAACGAGCTGTGATCTCATCAAGATCCTCAAACTCCTACAGAGAGAGAGAAAGAGCGAGACTGATGAATTAAACTGACAGTTCACCCAAATGGTCCTGTGACTGTCATTCCAACACCATTATATCTAAAGGCTAAGGTCACTAGGTGTTGTACTAAGGTTGTTTAGTATTTTTACAAGAGGTCAAAATAGTTTTGCATTTTTTCATAACATTTTTTGTATTTCTTTGGTCGATCACCACACTTAAAACGTTTGTTTTAATCTGTTAAACATTAAACAGTAAATCAATTTTGTATGGCCTAAAATTGATTGTGAAGCAAAGTCACTTATTTGAACATGATACGCTACAAATGCTAATATTGGTCCCATGACTTGAATGTGATTTGTGCCACAAATGCTAAAGTTAGCATGTGGAAACATTGATGGATTACTGTCATATCTTGTCCATAGACTGCTTACAGGGTAAGGAAACCAATATGTCATATTGTATTTTGGGTGAACTCTCTCTTTAAAGGCGCAATATATAGAAAACGTTGCGCCATAGAGTGGTGAGGAGGAGCTCCGCGGACTCTTAGTGTCTGGAATTAATTTAGCCATTCATTGTAGCCATTGCGATCTGTAGAGTTGCTATTTTCACTAGTTTTCTCCAGTCAATTAACCCGTGAAATACCTGGATTACTCATTATATTAATAAAGTCAGATTTGATCAACAAATAAGATAGAGCAAGGCAGTTAACCCCCAAAAACAACTGCTACCCGTACGTCTATGATGTGGATGTCGATTAAGGCAGCCCCCCACACCTCTCTGATTCATTTCGGTTGAACATTTCTTTTGAATTCATTCATTTAGTTTGAGATGCATTCATTTAGTTTGAGATGCATTCATTTAGTTTGAGATGTATTCATTTAGTTTGAAATGCATTCATTTCGGTTGAATGAATTCAGTTGTGCAATTCACTAGGTACCCCCTTTGGCTGTGATAGGAGAAAACTGAGGATGTACTCCACAATACTAACCTAATTGACAAAGTGAAAAGAAGGAAGCCTGTACAGAATAAAAATATTCCAAAACATGCAATATTCCAAAACAATGCACTAAAGTAATACTGCAAAAAAAGTGGCAAAGCAATTCACTTTTTGTCCTGAGTAGAAAGTGTTATGTTTGGGGCAAATCCAATACATTACTAAATACCACTCTCCATAATTTCAAGCATAGTGGTGGCTGCATCATTTTATCGGTATGCTTGTAATCGTTAAGGACTGTGGAGTTTTCAGGATAAAAAAGAAACGGAATGGCGCTAAGCACAGGCAAAATCCTAGAGGAAAACCTGGTTCAGTCTGCCTTCCACCAGACACTGGGAGATTAATTCACCTTTCAGCAGGACAATTGCTTACCAAGAAGACAGTGAATGTTCCTGAGTGGCCGATTTACAGTTTAGAAAATCTATGGCAAAACCTGAAAATGGCTGTCTAGTAATGATCAACAACCAATTTGACAGAGCTTGAAGAATTTTGAAAAGAATAAAGGGCAAATGTTGCACAATCCAGGTGTGGAAATCTCTTAGAGACTTACCCAGAAAGACTCACAGCTGTAATCGCTGCCAACGGTGCTTCTACAAAGCATTGACTTAGGAGTGTGAATACTTAAATAAATTAGATATTTCTGTATTTCATTTTCAAAGAAAAATCTAAAATGTCAAAAAACATGTTTTTACTTTGTCATTATGGGGTATTGTGTGTAGATCAGTGAGATGTTGTTTTATTTAATGCATTTTGAATTCAGGCTGTAACACAACATGTGGAATAAGTAAAGGGATATGAATACTTTCAGAAGGTACTGTATCCCATCGCGCCAAGCGGGGAGAGGCTGCCCGTAGTTACATGATTGTATAACTAACAAAGGAGTTTTGAAGTGCAGTATATATGAAGTCTGGCAATGAGGACGAAAACTGGCATAGTTCAGCTAGTTTAGCCTGGGAAAACCGGGGTAAGCCAGCTCGGGCCTAGTGTCTATGTACGCCAATTGAGCACACCTGCCACTAGGCTAATTCAGGAGACAGATTGTAGTTTTTATGCCCTGATATCAGGAGCTGGCAGCGAAAAGTTTGATTAAACAATTCAGAAACTGAAACGAATAAATCAGATGACTTATATTTTAGGAGAGCAAACTGATATACAATCCCGAAATCAGCTGTAACTGTCAATAGTAAAACAAAGCTTAAAACGATGTTTGTGTGAACCCTGAATACAGAAAATGTATGGTGAATTCGCTTCCGGACACGGTAGACTCCTCCTCCTTACCCCTCTATTGCCTGGTTGCTAAAATTTTAAAATGTTCACCTAATTTCAGTTTATGTGACAAAAAGCAATGTATAGTGTAGTAGAGAATCATCTTACTATAATCCAATGTGAAATATATTTTAAATAACTAGAAATATCATATTTTCAGCAGTTTGAAGCTGATGTACAAAACCGAAAGTATAAAGACCCAAAAACAAAACTTCTGGACAGGAAGCATAGAAATACCGCACATAGAACGGATCTACTGCTTACCAAACTTGCTTTCAATGACAATGACAGATCTCTAACTGACTTTTCTATGTGAATTTGGTCAGCTCTCTTTAAGCGTGTGAATAATGCACACACGTACACACTCTGTGCGTGTGCCACTGAGGTAACGACAAACAGAGTCCCTACCTCTGTGTTGATCCAGAGGGTGTGTCCCAGGCTGAAGGCGTTCTCCTTGCCCTCCTCTCTCACATCCACATGCTGGTAGATACCATCAGCCACCTACAACAAGAATTAGCATCCCAAATCAATAATCAATCAACCAACCAACCTGTTTGTCCATGAATGAACATTACAAGCCCGTGTCAATCCATTCATTGAAAGCACTTCTCCATTTCCTTATTCCCCCCTCCCTCCATACCTTCCATGTGACAGTGAGGTGGTTTTCTCCCTTGCTGCTGGGCCTGATTACAACATCTCCCTGGTCCATGGACTCCATCATCTTCTCAGCCTGTTTGAAGTTGATGTTGTGAAAGGACGGGTGGGCGATCACACGCTTTATATAGGCTGGAGAGAAGAGAGAGGGAAAGAGGGTGGATAGAGGGAGGAAAGACAGACCGAGGAAGGAGAGGAAAGTAGGAAAGGGAAGAGTAAGGTTAAGAACATTGTGGTCTTTTTTTGTTTACTAAGTTCAAAGAACAAAATACATTCATAAGCTGGCTGGTTTCAGCCCTAAGCCTGCCCCAGTATATTAACTGGCATAATAGCCAAAAAAATGTGTTTGTAAAGTTTTTTTTTAAAGATGCACATTTTCTCCTCTTCTCCATTCCTGACTGCATGTGCTGCTGCTACAAGGAGGGGGTCATTGCCTAGGCAACCAAAGACTTGTTTGCTACAAAACCTTGCTTGTTTCAGCACGGCGCAACAAAGTCTCATGTCCATGTTACTGTAGAGTCCATGTTACACCAGAAACGGATTCAACCGCACCAATGTCCGGCCGTCCTGTCTCCAGTCAGCTGTTCTTTCCACAAAAAGTGTGTTATTTGATTATGTTATTTTCATAACCGTCAATTACACAGTTATCCATAACCGTCAATTACACAGTTATACAGTAATTATGCCAGCCCTAACTGGCTCTGACAGCTTATTCTCTGTATACTATCCTATTGTTTACTAGATGTGTATACTGACTGGTTCTCTGTTGTTTCTTCTTGAGTTCCTCCTCTGTCTTAGTGTCTTCTGTCTCTGCGTCAAAGTCGTAGTAGGTGTCTTTAGGAAGCTTCCACTCATTGTTCTTATCCATCAGGTCAGACGTACGACACGTCAGGTCCACGTTGAACTTCTCAATGTCAATCTTCATGATGCGACAGTGTACTGTCATACCCACCTGGGAGAGGGAGGAGGGGAGACGAGTGAACGCTTGTACAGGAACTCAACTAACTCCAGGCAACAACTGCAGAAGATTTCTCTAACCCTGGTCCTGGAGAGCTACAAGACCTGCATGATTACTTGATTCAGATGTGTTAGTGCTGGACGGTGTGTGTGTGTGAGAGAGAGAGAGAAAGCATGTGAATGTGTGTTTGTGTGACAGTGTGTGTCTGTGTGCGTCTGTGTCTCACCTTGACCCTCTCCTCAGGGTGCTTGACCACCTTGTCACTGAGGAACTTGGTGGGGATGAAGCCCTGGACACCGTTGTCCATTCGAGACCTCACACCGATGGCCTGGCCCGGACACGATCCACTGTCAAAATGGTTCCACACCTAGCAGAGAGAGAGGGGGAGAGGAGGGAGGAAGGGAGAGAAAGGAAGAAGGATAAGAAGAGGGAAATCAACCAAAATATTTAACAGCTTTCCCCTATCTTTTATTTACACTCTCCAAAACCACAATTTAAAGTCATAAATGGGTAATGAGTGAAATGAGTGAATGGCTAAAGGTCAGAAGCCGTGGGGTGAGGGGTTAGAGGTCAGGGTATCTCACCTCGCTGAGTTCAGGGAAGTTGTCCTGTTGACAGAAAGGGCACTGCCACAGTCCTGTAGAGTCGTTCCTGATGGCCTGGTCATAACTCTCCCCTTGGGGGCGCCGGTGAGCAATGCCTGTCACTACACTGGTGATCAGCTTCCCTAGAGACGAACAGGGAGGGAGAGGAGGAGAGACAAGGTCGTGAGTATGTGAGCAGTATTTGTGTTAGCTACATAGAATGTAAAGGTGTATGTGTGTGTGTGTTACCTATGTAGAAGGTGTGTGTGTGTGTTACCTATATAGAAGGTCTCAGGTGTCTCCTTGGTGAGCAGGTTAAACACCTCCTCAGTGTTAGGAGCTCTGTAAGGAACTCTCAGGTCCTTATACCTGCAGCTCAACTCAGCACGGATATCATACAGTGTGATGCCCTTGTTACCATAACCCTACAGGGACAGGGAGACTAAAGGTGAATATATATCAAACCGAGATACAGGGCATTCGGAAAGTATTCAGAACCCTTGACTTTTACCACATTTTGTTACGTTACAGCCTTATTCTAAAATTGACTACATTATTTTCAATCTACAAACAATACCCCATAATGACAAAGTGAAAACAGGTTTTTAGAAATACCTTATTTACATAAGTATTCAGACCCTTTGGTATGAGACTCAAAATTGAGCTCAGGTGCATCGTGTTTCCATTGATCATCCTTGAGATGTTTCTACAACTTGATTGGAGTCCACCTGTGGTAAATTCAATTGATTGGACATGATTTGGAAAGGCACACACCTGTATATACAGTGGGGAGAACAAGTATTTGATACACTGCCGATTTTGCAGGTTTTCCTACTTACAAAGCATGTAGAGGTCTGTAATTTTTATCATAGGTACACTTCAACTGTGTGAGACGGAATCTAAAACAAAAATACAGAAAATCACATTGTATGATTTTTAAGTAATTCATTTGCATTTTATTGCATGACATAAGTATTTGATCACCTACCAACCAGTAAGAATTCCGGCTCTCACAGACCTGTTAGTATTTCTTTAAGAAGCCCTCCTGTTCTCCACTCATTACCTGTATTAACTGCACCTGTTTGAACTCGTTACCTGTATAAAAGACACCTGTCCACACACTCAATCAAACAGACTCCAACCTCTCCACAATGGCCAAGACCAGAGAGCTGTGTAAGGACATCAGGGATACAATTGTAGACCTGCACAAGGCTGGGATGGGCTACAGGACAATAGGCAAGCAGCTTGGTGAGAAGGCAACAACTGTTGGCGCAATTATTAGAAAATGGAAGAAGTTCAAGATGACGGTCAATCACCCTCGGTCTGGGGGCTCCATGCAAGATCTCACCTCGTGGGGCATCAATGATCATGAGGAAGGTGAGGGATCAGCCCAGAACTACACGGCAGGACCTGGTCAATGACCTGAAGAGAGCTGGGACCATAGTCTCAAAGAAAACCATTAGTAACACACTACGCTGTCATGGATTAAAATCCTGCAGCGCACGCAAGGTCCCCCTGCTCAAGCCAGCGCATGTCCAGGCCCGTCTGAAGTTTGCCAATGACCATCTGGATGATCCAGAGGAGGAATGGGAGAAGGTCATGTGGTCTGATGAGACAAAAATATAGCTTTTTGGTCTAAACTCCACTTGCCGTGTTTGGAGGAAGAAGAAGGATGAGTACAACCCCAAGAACACCATCCCAACCGTGAAGCATGGAGGTGGAAACATCATTCTTTGGGGATTATTTTCTGCAAAGGGGACAGGACGACTGCACCATATTGAGGGGAGGATGGATGGGGCCATGTATCGCGAGATCTTGGCCAACAACCTCCTTCCCTCAGTAAGAGCATTGAAGATGGGTCGTGGCTGGGTCTTCCAGCATGACAACGACACGAAACACACAGCCAGGGCAACTAAGGAGTGGCTCCGTAAGAAGCATCTCAAGGTCCTGGAGTGGCCTAGCCAGTCTCCAGACCTGAACCCAATAGAAAATCTTTGGAGGGAGCTGAAAGTCCGTATTGCCCAGCGACAGCCCCGAAACCTGAAGGATCTGGAGAATGTCTGTATGGAGGAGTGGGCCAAAATCCCTGCTGCAGTGTGTGCAAACCTGGTCAAGACCTACAGGAAATGTATGATCTCTGTAATTGCAAACAAAGGTTTCTGTACCAAATATTAAGTTCTGCTTTTCTGATGTATCAAATACTTCTGTCATGCAATAAAATGCAAATTAATTACTTAAAAATCATACAATGTGATTTTCTGGATTTTTGATAAAAAATTACAGACCTCTACATGCTTTGTAAGTAGGAAAACCTGCAAAATCGGCAGTGTATCAAATACTTGTTCTCCCCACTGTATAAGGTCCCACAGTTGGCAGTGCATGTCAGAGCAAAAACCAAGCTATGAGGTCAAAGGAATTGCCCGTAGAGCTCCGAGACAAGATTGTTTCCAGGCACAGATCTGGGGAAGGGCACCAAAAAATGTCTGCAGCATTGAAGGTCCACAAGAACACAGTGGCCTCCAACATTCTTAAATGGAAGAAGTTTGAAACCACCAAGACTCTTCCTAGAGCTGGCCGCTAAGCCAAACTGAGCAATCGGGGGAGAAGGGCCTTGGTCAGGGAGGTGACCAATAACCCGACGGTCATTCTGACAGAGCTCCAGAGTTCCTCTATGGAGATAGGAGAACCTTCCAGAAGGACAACCATCTCTGCAGCACTCCACCAATCAGGCCGTTAAGGTAGAGTGGCCAGACGGAAACCACTCCTCAATAAAAGGCACATGACAGCCCGCTTGGAGTTTGCCAAAAGGCACCTAAAGGACTCTCAGACCATGAGAAACAAGATTCTCTGGTCTGATGAAACCAAGATTGAACTCTTTGGCCTGAATGCCAAGCGTCATGTCTGGAGGAAACCTGGCAACATCCCTACGGTGAAGCATGGTGGCAGCATCATGCTGTGGGGGTGTTTTTCAGCGGCATCTCTGGAGAGACCTGAAAATAGCTGTGCAGCAACGCTCCCCATCCAACATGATAGAGCTTGAGAGGATCTGCAGAGAAGAATGGGAGAAACACCGCAAACACAGGTGTTCCAAGCTTGTAGTGTCATACCCAAGAAGACTCAAGGCTGTAATCGCTGCCAAAGGTGCTTCAACAAAGTAATGAGTAAAGGGTCTGAATACTTACGTAAATCTGATATTTCAGTTTTTAATCTTTAATACATTTGTAAAAAAAATCTAAAAACCTGATTTTGCTTTGTCATTATGGGGTATTGTGTGTAGATTGATGAGGGGAAAAAACAATGTAATCAATTTTAGAATAAGGCTGTAACGTGGAAAGAGTCAAGGGGTCGGAATACTTTCCGAATGCACTGTATAGAGCTTGTTACCATAACCCTTCAGGGGAGAATAACATATGTTATTAGTGATGAGTGAAAAAATCGGTACAGTTACATATCGGGATTTAATTTTTGCCGATATATCGCAATATAATTTTTTATAATATCACTATTATTTTTGCGCTAGTCGGCTGTACCTGCACCAAACTCAATTTTTTCCAGTACTTTTATTTCCATGACTGATGAAAACTTTTCTCATGACTCTAGTCCCTCTGCAGCAGAAATTTGGTGAGCAATATGTTTGGAACATCGAATCACAAAATCGCAGTATCGAATCGCAATACATACATAGGGTGTCCAATCAAAAACAAATATTTCGACCAATATGTTCATTGTCTAGATAATCCTTTAAGAAAACCAATGGTCCAAACCTCATGTCTCTATCATAATCTGTTCAAAACGTATTGGAGTTCTTACGTACATAGACACTAGGATGGCCAGAATTAGGGTGACTAACTTAATGGAGGCCAGAGAAGAAAAGTGGTAAAAAAACAGGAAAATTGCATCACGCCAGCTAGGCTGGATTCTGTGCAAAAATTAAGGCTACTGGCTACCTGACAGGCTCACTTTCCCGTTGAACTCGTCATCTTTCTTCTCAAATCTGCAGGACATAAAAAAAATATAGAGGTAATATGAATATCGATTTTGAGACATGACGTAGTATTTTAGATTTTAGTATACGCTTTTCATATTCATTTGAAATTACTGTTCTTTTTCAAAGATTACACACAAAAACAAGCGTATCTATGAAATGTCAACGGCGCACTGAGCGTACCGCAAGCTTTTTATTTTCAAAACCTTTTACATTTAATTCAGCTCCTGTCATGCCAATTTAGCTTTTTGCGACTCGCGGAAACAATTTTCAAGACACCACAAAATGTAAAAGGAGTTGTTACAAGAAACCTGCATCGCTATGTCAACAGAGCTCGGTGCTTATTATCGGATGTATTAGGTTACGAAATCCGACGTTTTGGATATAAAGCTAATGATATGTTAGAGAAAGACCCCACTGAACGATTCAGAACATGAATAATCATATTTGTCTTTGTAAAATGTATTTTATAACATAAGGAAGTGAAATGTCATCACCAAAGCGCGTTTTCACCCACTCTGGGCAGAGTGGATGGACACCCTACAATACATATCGTATCGGCACTTAAGTATCGTGATAATATTGTATCGTGAGGTCCCTGGCAATTCCTAGCCAATACATATATCTCATACAGTGATATAGAGCTTGTTACCATAACACTACAGAAGAGAATAACATACACTACCCTATGTATTAATTTGGACAGTGTTAAGTTTCCAAAAGACAAACTCAAAATGTCGTCGCTCACAGAAAAGGGAACTAACAAAGTCACTCCGACAGTGACCAGATTTCTCACGGCCATTTCGGGGACGTGGCAATCCACTCAAACAGAGTAAAACATACTTCCACCTTTTCGTTGAAAGGCGGTACAAGCCGGCTGTTCCGACCAAGATCAAACTCTGGAGGTACAGGATGGCCTGACTGGATTCGGCGTGCTTCCAGATCTATCTCTCTTCGGCGTGCTTCCAGATCTATCTCTCTTCGGCGTGCTTCCAGATCTATCTCTCTTCGGCGTGCTTCCAGATCTATCTCTCTTCGGCGTGCTTCCAGATCTATCTCTCTTCGGAGTACTTCCAGATCTATCTCTCTTCGGCGTGCTTCCAGATCTATCTCTCTTCGGAGTACTTCCAGATCTATCTCTCTTCGGCGTGCTTCCAGATCTATCTCTCTTCGGAGTACTTCCAGATCTATCTCTCTTCGGCGTGCTTCCAGATCTATCTCTCTTCGGAGTACTTCCAGATCTATCTCTCTTCGGCGTGCTTCCAGATCTATCTCTCTTCGGAGTACTTCCAGATCTATCTCTCTTCGGAGTACTTCCAGATCTATCTCTCTTCGGCGTGCTTCCAGATCTATCTCTCTTCGGAGTACTTCCAGATCTATCTCTCTTCGGCGTGCTTCCAGATCTATCTCTCTTCGGCGTGCTTCCAGATCTATCTCTCTTCGGAGTACTTCCAGATCTATCTCTCTTCGGCGTGCTTCCAGATCTATCTCTCTTCGGAGTACTTCCAGATCTATCTCTCTTCGGCGTGCTTCCAGATCTATCTCTCTTCGGAGTACTTCCAGATCTATCTCTCTTCGGCGTGCTTCCAGATCTATCTCTCTTCGGCGTGCTTCCAGATCTATATCTTTTAAATCGAATGGCATGCTCACGTTTCTGTTCTTGTTGTTTGGCTACACGTTCTTCTTGTTCTAGTCTGGCTGAACGTTCTTTTTATTTTTCTATCTGCTCTAACTTGAGTTCCCTTTTCCTGTACTCCAACTAATTTCTGTTGCTCCAATTTTGCCTTTAGTTCTAACTCCCGCAGTTGCACATCTACCTAAGGCTGTGACGGTCATGGAATTTTGGGTTAAGGTTATTTGTCAAGCAAATGTCAACGATCACCGCTATAACCGTTCAAATTTTGCAAAATGAAGGCACACTATTTTCTCTTCTCCTCGGTCTGCTGGGTGGGTAACAACAGTAAGGTGAGTGCTGTCTGGTAGCCATGCTCATACACAGGACCATATCTGCATTGTGAATTCACATGTCATTTTATCTTTTTTTTTAAATTAACGTTTAAAAGTTAAATAAATGGCCTTTTAAACATGAAGAAAATGTGTGTATTTGTCACATCCCTAATTTGGTCCCATATTCCTAGTACGCAATGACCACCCCACATCAAGCTTGTGTGACTCTACAAACTTGTTGGATGCATTTGCAATTTGTTTTGTTTGTGTTTCAGATGATGTTGTGCCCAATAGAAATGAATGGTAAATAATGAATTGTGTCATTTTGGAGTCATTTTTATTGCAGTTAAGAATATAATATGTTTCTGAACACTTCTACATTCATGTGGATGCTACCTTGATTACAGATAATCATGAATGAATCGTGAATAATGATGAGTGAGAAAGTTAGAGGCATAAATATCATACCCCCAAAATGCTAACCTCCTCCCTGTTATTGGTAATGTTGAGAGGTGTGCATGTCTTGGGGGTATGATCTTTGACCCTCAGTAACTTTCTCACTCATCATGATTCACCATTAATTCATGATTATCCGTAATCATGGTACAGTGGGGAAAAAAAGTATTTAGTCAGCCACCAATTGTGCAAGTTCTCCCACTTAAAAAGATGAGAGAGGCCTGTAATTTTCATCATAGGTACACGTCAACTATGAAAGACAAATTGAGAAAAAAAAATCCAGAAAATCACATTGTAGGATTTTTTATGAATTTATTTGCAAATTATGGTGGAAAATAAGTATTTGGTCACCTACAAACAAGCAAGATTTCTGGCTCTCACAGACCTGTAACTTCTTCTTTAAGAGGCTCCTCTGTCCTCCACTCGTTACCTGTATTAATGGCACCTGTTTGAACTTGTTATCAGTATAAAAGACACCTGTCCACAACCTCAAACAGTCACACTCCAAACTCCACTATGGCCAAGACCAAAGAGCTGTCAAAGGACACCAGAAACAAAATTGTAGACCTGCACCAGGCTGGGAAGACTGAATCTGAAATAGGTAAGCAGCTTGGTTTGAAGAAATCAACTGTGGGAGCAATTATTAGGAAATGGAAGACATACAAGACCACTGATAATCTCCCTCGATCTAGGGCTCCACGCAAGATCTCACCCCGTGGGGTCAGAATGATCACAAGAACGGTGAGCAGAAATCCCAGAACCACACGGGGGGACCTAGTGAATGACCTGCAGAGAGTTGGGACCAAAGTAACAAAGCCTACCATCAGTAACACACTACGCCGCCAGGGACTCAAATCCTGCAGTGCCAGACGTGTCCCCCTGCTTATGCCAGTACATGTCCAGGCCCGTCTGAAGTTTGCTAGAGTGCATTTGGATGATCCAGAAGAGGATTGGGAGAATGTCATATGGTCAGATGAAACCAAAATATAACTTTTTGGTAAAAACTCAACTCGTCGTGTTTGGAGGACAAAGAATGCTGAGTTGCATCCAAAGAACACCATACCTACTGTGAAGCATGGGGGGTGGAAACATCATGCTTTGGGGCTGTTTTTCTGCAAAGGGACCAGGACGACTGATCCGTGTAAAGGAAAGAATGAATGGGGCCATGTATCGTGAGATTTTGAGTGAAAACCTCCTTTCATCAGCAAGGGCTTTGAAGATGAAACGTGGCTGGGTCTTTCAGCATGACAATGATCCCAAACACACCGCCCGGGCAACGAAGGAGTGGCTTCGTAAGAAGCATTTCAAGGTCCTGGAGTGGCCTAGCCAGTCTCCAGATCTCAACCCCATAGAAAATCTTTGGAGGGAGTTGAAAGTCTGTGTTGCCCAGCGACAGCCCCAAAACATCACTGCTCTAGAGGAGATCTGCATGGAGGAATGGGCCAAAATACCAGCAACAGTGTGTGAAAACCTTGTGAAGACTTACAGAAAACGTTTGACCTGTGTCATTGCCAACAAAGGGTATATAACAAAGTATTGAGAAACTTTTGTTATTGACCAAATACTTATTTTCCACCATAATTTGCAAATAAATTCATAAAAAATCCTACAATGTGATTGTCTGGATTTTTCTTTCTCATTTTGTCAGTCATAGTTGACGTGTACCTATAATGAAAATTACAGGCCTCTCTCATCTTTTTAAGTGGGAGAACTTGCACAATTGGTGGCTGACTAAATACTTATTTTCCCCACTGTAGCATTCACATGAATGTAGAAGTGTTCAGAAACATATTCTATTCTTAACTACAATAAAAATGACTCCAAAATGACACAATGCATTATTTACCATTCATTTCTATTGGGCACAACATCATTTGAAACACAAACAAAACAAACTGCAAATGCATCCAACAAGTTTCTAGCCACAAGCTTGATGTAGTCATTTCGGGCTAGGAATATGGGACCAAATACTAAACTTTAGACTACTTTAATACACATAAGTGAATTTGTGCAAATAGTTATGACACCTTCAAATGGGGGGACTAGATACCTCAAGCGCTTTCATTTCTAAACGGTAAAACAGATATGTATGCCCTCAAATAAAAAGTGACATTCTGTACTGTCGCCTCATATGAAACATTTCATCTCAAATCCAGAATGCTGGAGTATAGAGCCAAATGAAACGTTTTAACTTCACTGTCCAAGTAAATATGTAGGTGAGTGTATATCGTACAGAGTGATGTCCTTGTTACCATTACCCTACAGGAAAGAACAGAGGTAAGAGAGATAACAAGGTGAATATATCATACATATGTTTGTAACCCTACAGGGGAGAGGACAAGGTGAGTATGGCATATTGTTCTTATTAAAGTAATCATGCAAGGATAGGACATGTGAGAGGTCATTTAAAAGGTATATGTGGAGAGAGCAAGGTTCTTAGGGGATGTAAGAACAACATAACAGACAGGAGCACCCCCCCCCCCAACACCCCCCTCCTGTCCGTACCTGTCTCTCCAGCTCCTCAGCGAAGGCGTCCAGATCCAGGTCTTTGAGGCGCTCCGGGTTTTCCAGGATTTCCTCCAGCGCACCGGCCGGGTTGGCGTCCTCCGCTGACTCATCGTATTCCAGAGCGTCCACCGCCATCTTTCTGGCCCACTCATACGTCTCCGGGTGCACTCTGGACCCGTCCAGAACCTCGATGTATGAGTCCGTACTGCAGAGGGGGGAAGGGGCTGAGTTAGAACCAACATAATACCAAGAGAATACAAAACAAAAATGCATATTTTTTTCATAGGAATACGCAGTGTGGGAAGAACATTCTAGGTAGCCAATATAATTATTTGCCCTTCACACACACAGAGAGAGAGACACACGTACCTGTCTCCGAGCGAGGCCGTGTCTATCCTGATGAAGCCGGCACAGTTGATGAAGACCTTGGGGCCCATGTGACACATGGTGACCAGCTGAGTCCGGTTCTCCAGACGAGTGTTGTTTTGCTTCAGGATCTGGGAAGGAGAGACATCATTGGTATACTAATACTGTACAAATGTCTAACGTTGCTCCTTTACAAAGGACAAAGGTCTACATACACATTTGCATGACACAGGACTGCCGTGGAGAGGACGAGACACAATACAGACCGTGTACAGACATGGAACGAGCACAGACATACTGAACACGGCTCTGACTCAAAACCTGCAGACAGACAGACAAAGAGAGCGAGAGACAGACACACTCAGAGACAAAGAGACAAAACACAGACCTTGAGCAGGTGCGATCCCTTCCTTTGTCCGAGGCCACAGACGAACTGGACCAGGCTCTGTGTGTAGGGGTGAGATATGGCCCTGTTCACATCCACCCCCACCTCGTTGACCCGGTTTATAAACTCACAGTACAGAGCATTCAGCAGGTCCTCCTTTACTACATGCTCCTGAGAGGGTAAGGTGGGAGAGAGGGAGAGGTGGGGAGGGAGGAGAGAGAAAGGGGACCAGAAAGTCAATTTACTGCGAAGGCCACTCAGTATCTGACAATTTTCAAGCAGTGCTCGTATTCAAAAAGCATCTCATAGTAGGAGTGCTGATCTAGGATCAGGTCCCCCATGTCCATACAATCGTATTCATTATGATCTAAATTAAACAATATATATGATTGCTATTTCAGCACTTCCACTCTGAGGCTTTATGAATATGGGTCCTGATGACACATCCCACACTCAGTGTCTCACCTGAAGAGGGTGTAGTTTGAGGCAGAGGATGTCTTCGTCTGTGCTGCAGACCTGAGAGTACTCCACCAAGGGATCCTGGATCTTCCTGGCTACGGACACGGCCTGGCGCAGCAGGGGAGGGTAGTCTCTGAAGTCAGTCTGGAGCGAGAGAGATTAGGGAGGGAGGAGGAGAGAGGGAAGAATGTCAGGAGTATGGTTAGATATGTGTCATCAGATGTGTGTGTGTACGTAGCTATGCATTCTTGCAGTTCATGTGGACTGCGTGTGTATATGTGTGTGTGTGTACCTGAGACTTTATGCTGTTCATGTAAAGCATGGCCAGTTCGTTGTCCACCAGCTCCACTCCCACAGCAGGCAGAGAAGACTCCTGCTCCAACTCACTCACTGTCCTCTTAATGTCCTCCATTATCATGTGGGCGTCCCTACACACACGCACATGTAACACACACGCACACGCAAAAAAGCCCTTTACCGTAGGTATCCAAAAATAAACCAACGAGAACCAACTCTTAAGCGCTCTCTGCACATACAGAGAAAGGCTTTGTTTCTCAAATGTGGTCAGTAGTTGGAGAAGGCTCACCTATTCTCCCCGGCAACAGCCACCACGTGAGGTTTCTTACTGATCAGGAACTTCTTTAGGTTCTCAATGTCCTGGAGCTGAGGAGACACAACATTACAATAATAGGCTCCATCATAATAATCATACGAATGGAAGTATGAAATACAAGACTATGAGATGAACAAAATAAAACGAGACAACATCTAAGGATTAACAGGTTGGTGACAGCAGCTGAATAAACAAACCCAAAGTGTAGCCTGCAATATCTCCTGGAATACATGATACTTCCAAAGTGAGAAGACTTGTATAGCTTTTGATACAACTACACTGACAAAGTGATGTTTCCGATAAATGTATGGCTAAATGATAAGCTGGCATGAGAGGAGGGCAGAGGAGAGGTTGTTGAATGTTGCCGTCCGTCCGTCCAGTACCTTTTTGTCCCTCTCGTCCTCCCTCCATGCGTTCCTCCTCTTCAGGAAGTAAGGCAGACGGAGAAAGTCTACCACCTCTCCCTCTCCGTTGATCAGAGAACAGAACACTGGCGTGTCTCTATGGTAACAGAATTACAACTTTCAGTTATTATTAATATATATGGTATACAATAAGTTTGACAAAAACATAATAACACGACCACACACCGCCTTCCCCTTCACGCACACACACACCTGCTGTCTGCGAAGGCCACTCCCAGGACTCTGATGCCTTTTCCTTGACTCTCATCCATCAGATCATCCTCCTCCTCCTCCGCCTGCTGGTCTGGTCTGTAGGGAGCCACCTTCAGCCAGTTATACAGCCTCCTGCAGCACGACTGGACAGACACACAATATCACAGTGTCAACCAACCTACACTACACCTTCAGCCAGTTATACAGCCTCCTGCAACACGACTGGACAGACACACAATATCACAGTGTCAACCAACCTACACTACACCTTCAGCCAGTTATACAGCCTCCTGCAGCACGACTGGACAGACACACAATATCACAGTGTCAACCAACCTACACTACACCTTCAGCCAGTTATACAGCCTCCTGCAACACGACTGGACGGACACACAATATCACAGGGTCAACCAACCTACACTACACCTTCAGCCAGTTATACAGCCTCCTGCAACACGACTGGACGGACACACAATATCACAGGGTCAACCAACCTACACTACACCTTAAGCCAGTTATACAGCCTCCTGCAACACGACTGGACGGACACACAATATCACAGGGTCAACCAACCTACACTACACCTTCAGCCAGTTATACAGCCTCCTGCAACACGACTGGACGGACACACAATATCACAGGGTCAACCAACCTACACTACACCTTAAGCCAGTTATACAGCCTCCTGCAACACGACTGGACGGACACACAATATCACAGGGTCAACCAACCTACACTACACCTTCAGCCAGTTATACAGCCTCCTGCAGCACGACTGGACGGACACACAATATCACAGTGTCAACCAACCTACACTACACCTTCAGCCAGTTATACAGCCTCCTGCAGCACGACTGGACGGACACACAATATCACAGTGTCAACCAACCTACACTACACCTTAAGCCAGTTATACAGCCTCCTGCAACATGACTAGGGTCAAAGGTGAACCGGATGAGGAATTATACACCACTGTGACCAAATGTACACTAAAGCTTGAAATGGATGTTTATTCACAACATGTATCATCGGCTCTTCTAAATTGAAATTCACAATTTCATGAAAAGTCAAAAAATCTCCACTGATCAAGTTATGCCAACTCTTGAGGTATTCACCATTATATGGAACACATGATACGGAGTCCTGGATTGTAGCTAGGTGTGCTGTAATGCTATCAAGTATATACCTTGATGATGTTGTCCTTGGACTCTGCGATGAGTTTGTTCTTGAGTTCCTTGGCCATCTGAGGGTAGAGGAACTGTGTGAGGGAGCGTTCGATGGCCAGGGTCCTCTGTCTGTTCCACTCCTGCACCTGGTGGCTGAACTCATCTCTGTAATAGAACTGCTTGATCTCATCAAAGTACATCTGGTCACCTGCAAACCTGGGGGGGGATAGGAAGAGAGAAACATTATTATGAACCAAAATCTGAACCAAAAATAAAGAATCCCTGGAGAAGGTTTGAGCAGAAGGATATAGTTGAGCCGAAGCCTTTAGCTTTGTCCTGAACAAACCAAAGAAACAACTGACAAAGTACATATTTTGCACAATTGACCATTCTAGGAGACAAAGGTTAACTCTTAGGTTGTTTTCCCAATACCCTTTGACCCCTATGAGGTTGATGCCTTCACCTTACCCTTTGACTCTTATGATGTCAATGCAAATGTCTATAATGAGAAACCCATCCGCTTACCCTTTGACCCCTATGAGGTCGATGCAAATGTCAATGGTGAGAAGTCCCTCCTCCTCGGCCTGGCACATCTTTAAAAACTGATCTCCGTTCAGCTCCTTCACTGGCTTGTTCTTCAGGTACTTGAAGGAGTAGCCAAAATGGGCCTCATCCATGTCCTATAAACAAACAGGAGTCCAATTAACATGGCATGGTACAAAGAGGATAATGTCTTAACCCTTTACACTCGTGGGAATTGGCCTAGATAGATAGGGCTATATTTACATTTTTACATTTTAGTCATTTAGCAGACGCTCTTATCCAGAGCGACTTACAGTTAGTGAGTGCATACATTCTTTTTTAATTTTTCATACTGGCCCCCAGTGGGAATCAAACCCACAACCCTGGTGTTGCAAACGCCATGCTCTACCAACTGAGCTACCTGCCGGCCATTCCCTCCCCTACCCTGGACGACGCTGGGCCAATTGTGCGCCGCCCCATGCATGGGTGGCTACATTTAAATGTTTCTTAAAGTAGAAATATGAAAAGCATATGCATAACCATTAGGGATGTAACGATTCACCAATACGCATCGGTCCCCGATTCAAATGTTTAAGATACAAGTGCATCGGTACGCGGACCCCAAACCGATCCAAATGTAGCAGGCATCTGTTAGAATATCAATTGAAATGTTACAAATCGCCGGTTTAAATGTTTATTTTCCTTATGTTAAATTCTTTCTACCTTCCGAAAATACCTATTTTGTGATAACTGATGCGTCCTCTCTTTCAGTGTCGAACCGCATGTAACTGTGTTGACAGTCATTGATCTACATACATACTCTAGACCACCTTTACTCCACACACAGAGACGCATACAAAGCTCTCCCTCGCGCTCTATTTGACAAATCTGACCATAATTCCATCCTCGCGGGAGTGGCTTCGGGACAAGTCTCTGAATGTCTTTGAGTGGCCCAGCCAGATCCTGGACTTGAACCCGATTTGAACATCTCTGGAGAGACCTGAAAATAGCTGTGCAGCGACGCTCCCCATCCAACCTGACATAGCTTGAGAGGATCTGTAGAGAAGAATAGGAGAAACTCCCCAAATACAGGTGTGCCGAGCTTGTAGCGTCATACCCAAGACTCGACGCTGTAATCGCTGCCAAAGGTGCTTCAACAAAGTACAGAGTAAAGGGTCTGAATACTTACGTAAATGTCATATCAGTTTTCTATTTTTAATAAATGTGCACATTTCTAAAAACCTGTTTTTGCTTAGTCATTATGGAGTATTGTGTGTAGATTGATGAGGGGAAAAGGCTGTAACGTAACAAAATGTGGAAAAAGTCAAGGGATCTGAATACTTTCCGAATGCCCTGTACGTTTTGATGTACGGGTTGTCACTTGTCAAGGACTGGTCCAAAATCATGTTTCACCACCCCCATCTAGCCGTGTGAGAGTACTTGACGCCGTTCACGGAGGGTTAGTTCTATCTGGGATCCTTGGAACATCCCTAAACTACACCCTAACCATAACCCTTACCTAACCTGTACCGTAACCCTTACCATTTACAATTTAAACTTCAATGGGGTAGGGACGTCCCAAAGATTCCGGATAGCAAGAACCGTTCACTGAGGCAACGCTTGGGGCGAGAGGCCGCGCTCTGCCAGCGGCCAATTTTGTGATTGATGTTTTTCCTTCAAGGTGACAACTACCAGGATTCAGTGGCTACAGCCCTACAATCGATGAAAACATAGCTAAATACAAATATATTGAAAATGTGTCCTGTTGTTATTTTCCAGCTGGCCAGCATGAGGCAGCTCTGTCTTCAGAGGCTAAGTTTCTGCTGGAATCAATGCAGTTTATCATCCTTTCACTAGAGTAACACACAGTTCTTATTCCAAAGAGAGGTAGCCACCCTGTTGCTGATCTTGCACATCTGGGCGGTACCTTCAGCATTCAAATGCTAAAATGGCTTGCGAGATATTAGGCTTTATTAGTTGAGTGACAACCAATGCAACTTGCTCAGTTGTTATCTATGCGCTGTTGAAAATTTACTGGAATAAAAGTAAGCTACCCGAGACAACTCATCTGGCTATACCTGCTGAACGGGGCTTACAATAGATTTTATTATACAAAAATATACACGCAACATGCAACAATTTCAACGGTTTTACTGAGTTACAGCTCATATAAGGAAATCAGTCAATTAAAATAAATAAATTAGGCCCTAATCTCTGGATTTCACAACTGGGAATACAGATATGCATCTGTTGGTCACAGACACCTTTATAAAAAGTTAGGGGCGTGGATCAGGAAACCAGTCAGTATCTAGAGTGACTACCATTTGCCTCATGCAGCGCGACATCTCCTTCGCATAGAGTTGATCAGGCTGTTGATTGTGACCTGTGGAATGTTGTCCGACTCCTCTTCAATGGCTGTGCGAAGTTGCTGGATATTGGTGATAACTGGAACACGCTGTCGTACATGTCGATCCAGAGCATCCCAAACATGCTCAATGGGTGACATGTCTGGTGAGTATGCAGGCCATGGAAGAACTGGGACATTTTCAGCTTCAAGGAATTGTGTACAGATCCTTGCGACATGGGGCCGTGCATTATCATGCTGAAACATGAGGTGATGGCGGCAGATGAATGGTACGACAATGTGCCACAGGATCTAGTCACAGTATCTGTTCATTCAAATTAACAATGATAAAATGCAATTGTGTTCGTTGTCCATAGCTTATGCCTGCCCATACCATAACCCCAACGCCACGATGGGGCACTCTGTTCACAACGTTGGCATCAGCAAACCGCTCGCCCACACGACGCCATACTCGTGGTCTCTGCAGTTGCGAGGCAGGTTGGACCTGCTTCCAAATTCCCGAAAACGACATTGGAGGTGGCTTATGGTAGAGAAATGGAACATTTAATTATCTGGCAACAGCTCTGGTGGAAATTCCTGCAATCAGCATACCAATTGCACGCTCCCTCAAAACTTTAGACATCTGTGGCATTGTGTTGTGTGACAAAATTGCACATTTTAGAGTGGCCTTTTATTGTCCCCAGCACAAAGTGCACCTGCGTAATGATCATGCTGTTTAATTAGTTTCTTGATATGCAACACCTGTCAGGTGGATGGATTATCTTTGGAAAGGAGAAATGCTCACTAACAGGGATTTAAACAAATTTGTGCACAAAATTGAGAGAAATAAGCTTTTTGTTCGTATGTTACATTTCTGGGATATTTTATTTCAGCTCATTAAACATAGAACCAACACTTTACATGTTGCGTTTATATTTTTGTTCAGTGTAGATGGTTCAGGTTCACCATCAGCAATAGTTTTGGTAGTTTTGCTTTAAACATCCAGCGTATATGATCATTTTCAGATATACATTTTTGATCATTTCTGATAATTTTATAACGAGAACAGCAATCACTTTTGCGAGGCGCACTGCGTGGCTGAAGTGAGAGTAGAAGAGAAGATAACTCCGTAAAAACTTAATGGACAAAACCATTAGATTTTGAGATGGGGTGTAATTCAAAGTTGTGTTATACACTGAGTGTACAAAACATAAAGAACACCTGCTCTTTCCATGACATAGACTGACCAGGTGAATCCAGGTGAAAGCTAGGGAAATACTGTTAGTTAGTTGATACCCATGCAAAGCAACTTCCCTTAGGTTATGACTAATTGCCAGTCATTTAGATAGTAAATCGCATGAGAAATACACTGAGTGTACAAAACATGCTCTTTCCATGGCATAGACTGACCAGGTGAATCCAGGTGAAAGCTATGATTCCTTATTGATGTCACTTGTTAAATCCACTTAAATCAGTGTAGATGAAGGGGAGGAGACAGGTTAAATAAGGATTTTTATGCCTAGAGACATGGATTGTGTATGTGTGCCATTCAGAGGGTGAATGGGTTAAGACAAAATATTTAAGTGCCTTTGAATGGGGTATGGTAGTAGGTGCCAGGCGCACCGGTTTGTGTCAAGAACTACAACATGCTGGATTTTTCACGCTCAACAGTTTCCTGTGTGTACCAAGAATGGTCCACCCCCCAAAGGACATCCGGCCAATTTGACACAACTGTTGGAAGCATTGGAGTTAACATGGGCCAGCATCCCTGTGGAACGCTTTCGACAACTTGTAGAGTCCATGCCCCGACGAATTGAGACTATTCTGAGGGCAAAAAGGGGTGCCACTCAATATTAGGAAGGTGTTCCTAATGTTTTGTACACTCAGTGTATATTCATTGCCTATGTCATAACTAATTTGTAAACAATAAATATTGATACATTCCTTGCTCAAACACTTAATCTGCAAAAATAAGTTAATTAGTGGGTGATGGTGATTTTAGAATCAAAGAAATAGGCTACATTGCCCCCCACCTCCCAATATGAGTGGGGTGGTAGATAACTGAGCCATCTATGAGACTAGGCAAGGTGCCTTTATAGTACATACACACACACACACACACACACACCCACAACCACTTCAGCTCAGACAGGCCCAGCTCATTCATTTAGAATGGAAAATGAAGTGCATCGAATCATATCAATTTGTTCTCTAATCAAACCGAATCGCACCGAATCGTTTAAAACGAAAATGTTGAGTTCCTGTATCATATCGGAGCCCTTGTATCTAGATATGTATCGAATCTTATTGAAAGGGAAAGTGCACATCCCTAATAACCATGGTAGCAATTAAAAGGGAACAGTTTGGAGATTATAGGAAAATGATTAGACTAAAGGTGAAGGACAACAGTTCACCTGACACAAGACTGAATCAAAACATTACAACTGTTGATTTTACAGTGCCTTCAAAAAGTATTCACACCCCTTGACTTTCCCACATTTTGTTGTGTTACAGCCTGAATTTAAAATTGATTACACTGATATTTTTTGGTCACTGGCCTACACACAGAACCCCATAATGTCAAAGTGGAATTATGTATTTCGAAATTTTTACAAATTAACAATGAAAAGCTGAAATGTCTTGAGTCAATACGTTTTCAACCCCTTTGTTATGGTAAGCCTAAATAAGTTCAGGAGTAAAAATGTGCTTAACAAGTCACATAAGTTGCATGGACTCGCTGTGTGCAATAATAGTGTTTAACATGGTTTTTGAATGACTACCTCATCTCTGTACCGCACACACAGATAATTGTAAGGTCCCTCAGTCGAGCAGTGAATTTCTAACACAGATTCAACCACAAAGACGAGGGAGGTTTTCCAATGCCTCGCAAAGAAGGGCACCTATTGGTAGATGGGTAAAAACAAACAAAAAAGCTGACATTTAATATTCCCTGTGAGCATGGTGAAGTTATTAATTACACTTTGGATGGTGTATTAATACACCCAGTCACTACAAAGATACAGGCGTCCTTCCTAACTCAGTTGCCGGAGAAGGAAACCACTCAGGGATTTCACCATGAGGTCAATGGTGACTTTAAAACAGTTACATAGTTTAAAGGGATACTTGTGGATACCATTTCTATGTCTCTGTGTCCAGTATGAAGGAAGTTAGAGGTCGTTTCGCGAGCCAATGATAACTAACGCTAAAATCATTGCCAACAATCCCAAAGTATCCCTTTAATGGCAGTGATATGAGAAAACTGAGGATGGATCAACAATATTGTAGTTACTCCACAATACCAACCTAATTGACAGAGTGAAAAGAAGGATGTCTGTAAAGAATACAAATATTCCAAAACATGCATCCTGTTTGCAACAAGGTGCTAAAGTAATACTGCGAAAAAAAACTTGCAAAGCAATTCACTTTTTGTCCTGAATACAAAGTGTTATGTTTGGGGCAAATCCAATACAAGACATTACTGAGTACCACTCTCCATATTTTCAAGCATAGTGGTGGCTGCATCATGTTATTGGTATGCGTGTAATCGTTAAGGACTAGGGAATTTTTCAGGAAAAAAAAGAAATGGAATATAGCTAAGCACAGGCAAAATCCTAGAGGAAAACCTGGTTCATTCCGCTTTCCACCAGACACCGGGCTCCCGAGTGGCGCAGCGGTCTAAGGCACTGCATCTCAGTGCTTGAGGCGTCACTACAGACCCCCTGGTTCGATTCAAGGCTGTATCACAACCGGCCGTGATTGGGAGTCCCATAGGGCGGCGCACAATTGGCCCAGCGTCGTCCGGGTTTGGCCGGTGTAGGCCGTCATTGTAAATAAGAATTTGTTCTTAACTGACTTGCCTAGTTAAATAAAGGTAATACAAATAAAATGAATTCCCCTTTCAGCAGGACAATAATCTAAAACATTTTGGCCGCTTCAAGATGTCCACTATCATCCCCCTGCCCAAGAAAAGGAAAGTAACTGAACTGAGTGACTAACCGACCAGTGGCACTCACTTCCGTCATCATGAAGTGCTTCGAGAGGCTAGTCAAAGACCATATTACGTCCTCCTTCCCCGACACACTCAACCCTCTCCAATTCGCCTACCACCCTGACAGATCTATGGACGACGCAATCGCCATTGCACTGCACACTGCCCTTGCGCCTCGATCACACCGATAGCGTCATTGCGCAAAATGGTACGCAGCATCATCTGGATACAGTATGTGAGCAACAAAAGTTCAACCTTCTGCTAACCATTTCTGTCAAGCTGATTACACATAGTTTGACGCATACGTTCGATAAATCCAACGTACGCACAACACAGAACACACTGCACCTGCCTCTGCAACGCAACGCTGCAAGTCACACAGCTTTCCTTTGTAAATGAATGTACTTCTGGTGTACCAAAATGCAATGACGCTGTCGATGTGATCAAGGCTTTACCAACCTGGACAAAAGGAATGCATGTGTGAGGAAGCTGTTCATCGACTACAGCTCAACCTTCAATACCATAGTGCCCTATAAGCTCATTACAAAGCACGGCCCTGGGTCTGAACTCCTCCCATTGCAACTTGGTCCTGGACTTCCTGACGGGCCGCCCCCAAGTGGTCAAGATAGGCAACATTACCTCATCGACACTGATTCTCAACTCGGGGGTCCACAAGGTTGCGTCCTCAGTCCCCTCCTGTATTCCCTGTATACCCACGACTGCATGTCCTTACACAGTTCCAACTCTATCATCAAGTTCGCTGATGACACGACAGTAGTAGGCCTGATTACCAACAACGATGAGACAGCCTACAGGGAGGAGGTAGGCCCTCTGATGGCGTGGTGCCAGGTAAACAACCTCTCCCTCAACAGATACTCAACTAGTCTCAAGAAGGCCAGGTTTTATTGCTTCTTTAAACAGTTTTCAGCTGTGCTAACATAATTGCAAAAGGGTTTTCTAATGATCAATTAGCCTTTTAAAATGATAAACTTGGATTAGCAAACACAACGTGCCATTGGAACACAGGACTGATGGTTGCTGATAATGGGCCTCTGTACGCCTATGTACACTGCTAAAAAAAATAAAGGGAACACTTAAACAACACAATGTAACTCCAAGTCAATCACACTTCTGTGAAATCAAACTGTCCACTTAGGAAGCAACACTGATTGACAATACATTTCACATGCTGTTGTGCAAATGGAATAGACAACAGGTGGAAATTATAGGCAATTAGCAAGACACCCCCAAAAAAGAAGTGGTTTTGCAGGTGGTGACCACAGACCACTTCTCAGTTCCTATGCTTCCTGGCTGATGTTTTGGTCACTTTTGAATGCTGGCGGTGCTTTCACTCTAGTGGTAGCATGAGACGGAGTCTACAACCCACACAAGTGGCTCAGGTAGTGCAGCTCATCCAGGATGGCACATCAATGCGAGCTGTGGCAAGAAGGTTTGCTGTGTCTGTCAGCGTAGTGTCCAGAGCATGGAGGCGCTACCAGGAGACAGGCCAGTACATCAGGAGACGTGGAGGAGGCCGTAGGAGGGCAACAACCCAGCAGCAGGACCGCTACCTCCGCCTTTGTGCAAGGAGGAGCACTGCCAGAGCCCTGCAAAATGACCTCCAGCAGGCCACAAATGTGCATGTTTCTGCTCAAACGGTCAGAAACAGACTCCATGAGGGTGGTATGAGGGCCCGACGTCCACAGGTGGGGGTTGTACTTACAGCCCAACGCCGTGCAGGACGTTTGGCATTTGCCAGAGAACACCAAGATTGGCAAATTCGCCACTGGCGCCCTGTGCTCTTCACAGATGAAAGCAGGTTCACACTGAGCACGTGACAGACGTGACAGAGTCTGGAGACGCCGTGGAGAACGTTCTGCTGCCTGCAACATCCTCCAGCATGACCGGTTTGGCGGTGGGTCAGTCATGGTGTGGGGTGGCATTTCTTTGGGGGGCCACACAGCCCTCCATGTGCTCGCCAGAGGTAGCCTGACTGCCATTAGGTACCGAGATGAGATCCTCAGACCCCTTGTGAGACCATATGCTGGTGCGGTTGGCCCTGGGTTCCTCCTAATGCAAGACAATGCTAGACCTCATGTGGCTGGAGTGTGTCAGCAGTTCCTGCAAAAGGAAGGCATTGATGCTATGGACTGGCCCGCCCGTTCCCCAGACCTGAATCCAATTGAGCACATCTGGGACATCATGTCTCGCTCCATCCACCAACCCCACGTTGCACCACAGACTGTCCAGGAGTTGGCGGATGCTTTAGTCCAGGTCTGGGAGGAGATCCCTCAGGAGACCATCCGCCACCTCATCAGGAGCATGCCCAGGCGTTGTAGGGAGGTCATACAGGCACGTGGAGGCCACACACACTACTGAGCCTCATTTTGACTTGTTTTAAGGACATTACATCAAAGTTGGATCAGCCTGTAGTGTGGTTTTCCACTTTAATTTTGAGGGTGACTCCAAATCCAGACCTCCATGGGTTGATAAATTTGATTTCCATTGATAGTTTTTGTGTGATTTTTTTGTCAGCACATTCAACTATGTAAAGAAAAAAGTATTTAATAAGATTATTTCATTCATTCAGATCTAGGATGTGTTGTTTAAGTGTTCCCTTAATTTTTTTGAGCAGTGTATATATTCCATAAAAAATCAGCCGTTTTCAGCTACAATAGCCATTTACAACATTAACAATGTCTACACTGTATTTCTGATCAATTTGATGTTATTTTAATGGACAAAAAAAATGCTTTTCTTTCGAAAACAAGGACATTTCTAAGTGACCCCAAACTTTTGAACAGCAGCCCAACAACCTGCCCGCTTGACCCTATCCCCTCCTCTCTTCTCCAGACCATCTCCGGTGACCTTCTCCCTTACCTCACCTCGCTGATCAACTCATCCTTGACCGCTGGCTATGTCCCTTCCGTCTTCAAGAGAGCGAGAGTTGCACCCCTTCTCAAAAAACCAACACTCGATCCCTCTGATGTCAACAACTACAGACCAGTATCCCTTCTCTCTTTTCTCTCCAAAACTATTGAGCGTGCCGTCTTCAGCCAACTCTCTTGCTATCTCTCTCAGAATGACCTTCTTGATCCAAACCAGTCAGGTTTCAAGACTGGTCATTCAACTGAAACTGATCTTCTCTGTGTCACGGAGGCTCTCCGCACTGCTAAAGCTAACTCTCTCTCCTCTGCTCTTGTCCTTCTAGACCTGTCTGTTGCCTTTGATACTGTGAACCATCATATCCTCCTCTCCACCCTCTCCGAGCTGGGCATCTCCGGCGCGGCTCACTCTTGGATTGCGTCCTACCTGACCGGTCGCTCCTACCAAGTGGCGTGGCGAGAAGCTGTCTCCGCACCACGTGCTCTCACCACTGGTGTCCCCCAGGGCTCAGTTCTAGGCCCTCTCCTATTCTCGCTATACACCAAGTCACTTGGCTCTGTCATATCCTCACATGGCCTCTCCTATCATTGCTACGCTGACGACACACAACTAATTTTCTCCTTTCCCCTTCTGATAACCAGGTGGCGAATCGCATCTCTGCATGTCTGGCAGACATATCAGTATGGATGACGGATCACCACCTCAAGCTGAACCTTGGCAAGACGGAGCTGCTCTTCCTCCCGGGGAAGGACTGCCCGTTCCATGATCTCGCCATCACGGTTGACAACTCCGTTGTGTCCTCCTCCCAGAGTGCGAAGAGCCTTGGCGTGACCCTGGACAACACCCTGTCGTTCTCCGCTAACATCAAGGCGGTGACCCGATCCTGTAGGTTCATGCTCTACAACATTCGGAGAGTACGACCCTGCCTTACACAGGAAGCGGCACAGGTCCTAATCCAGGCACTTGTCATCTCCCGTCTGGATTACTGCAACTCGCTGTTGGCTGGGCTCCCTGCCTGTGCCATTAAACCCCTACAACTCATCCAGAATGCCGCAGCCCGTCTGGTGTTCAACCTTCCCAAGTTCTCTCACGTCACCCCGCTCCTCCGCACACTCCACTGGCTTCCAGTTGAAGCTCGCATCTGCTACAAGACCATGGTGCTTGCCTTACGGAGCTGTGAGGGGAACGGCACCTCCGTACCTTCAGGCTCTGATCAGTCCCTACACCCAAACGAGGGCATTGCGTTCATCCACCTCTGGCCTGCTGGCTCCCCTACCTCTGCGGAAGCATAGTTCCCGCTCAGCCCAGTCAAAACTGTTCGCTGCTCTGGCACCCCAATGGTGGAACAAGCTCCCTCACGACGCCAGGACAGCGGAGTCACTCACCACCTTCCGGAGACATTTGAAACCCCACCTCTTTAAGGAATACCTGGGATAGGATAAAGTAATCCTTCTACCCCCCCTTACCCCAACAAAAAATAAATAAATAAATAATAATTGGAAAGTGGTTATCCCACTGGCTATAAGGTGAATGCACCTATTTGTAAGTCGCTCTGGATAAGAGCGTCTGCTAAATGACGTAAATGTATATTTGTTACTGCTCGACTAAAACAATCTTGGTCGACCAACAGCCTAACAACCAAACAATCGACCAGACGATTAATTGGGGTCAGCCCTAGTTTTATTGTCTGCATGTTTGCTGTCGTCTGGAGACAGGTTTCACTCATACTTTGGTATATGTTGGCACAGCACTGTAGCACAGGTTTGTACCTTCTCAGTTTGTTAAACAATAGTAAAGCAGAGTGGTGATACCTAAGGAAGTTATCATGGCATTTAGTCCAGAGACCCTAAATAACTCTACATCATTAGCGTTAGTGCATTGTCTTGGTTCCCCTACCTTCTTTCCTTTCTTGGTGGGATTGATGTTGATCTTGGCTCTCTCCTGGAAGGTCTGTCTGAGGACGTGTCTGACCAGAGGCTCCCTGGAAATCTGCATGGCCACCATGTAACGAGTCCCCTCCAACACCGCCTCAGGACTGTTAAACTGGCTACAGAGAGAGAGCAAAAAGAGGTAGGGGGTCAGTGTGTGTGTTGTTATGTGCAGATATAGTCTTTGGCAAGCTCTATAGAGTTACTTGTTATTACCTGCTGTGTGTGTGGTGTGGTTACCTGCACACATAGTCTTTGGCCAGCTCTACAGGCTCGGCAGGGAACTGCTCTGTCTCGTGGCGCTG
The DNA here is from genome assembly GCF_020615455.1 of Coregonus clupeaformis. Lineage (NCBI taxonomy): Eukaryota > Metazoa > Chordata > Actinopteri > Salmoniformes > Salmonidae > Coregonus > Coregonus clupeaformis. Next base: position 48,848,347 of record NC_059204.1, on the reverse strand, counting down.
GTAGCTGTCTCTCAGATTCTCCCCAAACTGCTCTGGAGTCAGACCAAACTTCTTTGCCAGGCCGTCTGAGACAGAGAGAGGGGAAGGAAGACAGGATCTTCCATCTTTATACATGTCCCAGTGCACTCATATTTTAACTAGGGCTGTCAAATTATTAAAATAATTAATCACGATTAATCGCATTAAATTCTGTAGTTCATCGCAAATGTTCTATTTGCTCACATTTGGTGCTAAATAAATATTTGCCATAAATAAATAAAAAGCAGCGTATTGAGTTATAGGAATGTAGGGACTGAAACACAAAAAATATTATGCATCAGAATGTTTTTAAATGCCATATTCACCATAAACAAGTTAAGCAATACAAAAGTCCTGTAATTTACTAATGCTCCCAGTAGGCCTACTCCCTCATAAATGTTCTTGAAGTTCACACACAGCCATCCAAATGAGCGTTCTCCCAGTTACTGATTGGAGGGTTGGCTATTAGAAAAAATAACTGGCTCTATGTATACAATTAACAAATAGCATAAACCTGTCCAACAATGTCATGAATTCCACAGAACATAAAACTGTGACCCTACACTTCAGTCGTCCTCACATTTATTTTCAATGAGTCAGTTGCTAAGACAAACAAGCCTGTTGACATTTTCAGACGATAAAGCTGCTCTCTTCTTCTGTACGATATGGCCAGAGAGTGAAAACAACCTCTAACAAGGTACTGATGTGGCAGGCGTTGCCAGGTACCTTCGTGCAATGCACGCCAGCCCGGTGTGTGCCCCTGCATGCTGTGACCACCACTGTAGTCATCCATGTTGATGCAGGACTCTGCTTTGTAACGCTCCACACATTTCTCAATGGACTCCTCCTCTTCATCAGGCACAGACTCAGAAGAACTAAACAAGAGGGCAGCTTTCTTCTTTGGTGGCTCTGACTCTGTTGCTTCATCAGGTTGATGTGCAGGCCTCTCTTCCTTTAGCAAGTTGCTGACCAAAGCCCACACCTCACCCCTCTCAGGTCTGGGAAGGCACTTCAGGTCCTTAAACCTTGGGTCGAGTGCTGTGGCGATCTTCAGCCATGTGAGGTTGGTGTTTTCCTTGCATTTCTCCAGGTCTGTTGTGAATATCAGCTTGAATCTTACCACATAGGCAAGGTCATCTTCGGAGCTCTCCATCCCCCGAAGGAGATGACAAAGCAGGCAACACCACTGAGCAGGAAATGTACTTCTCTCCTCCCAGAAGTTCAGTCAAGTACCTGCAGTGGGGGGTGTGTGTTCTCTCTCACACCCTCTCACTCACTAATAGTGAGGGCTCCAGTAGTGCCTTCAGCTTCTGCAGTTTCTCCAGTTCAGCTGTGGTTGTTCTGGTAATGTTCATTTTCTGCTGGGCCAGAGCATCTCTCAGTGGTTGTTGTTTCGGTGGGCTGTTTGTGAAAGGTGTTAACTATTTTCCGGCATTTGGCTAGTCATTGTCGAACCCGCTGTTCTGTAGGGCCACTGTGATTGACCTTTGGAGACTGTGTGCTGTGCAGGGCAGGTGTTCAAAAGGCAGATGTCTCGCAGCTGCAACCATGTTCTGGTGCACAGTAACCCCAAAGTACAGTAGTTGTGGTTACTCACCAAAGTCCAGGGGTCTCCCACGAGAGCAACAGCCGTTGCATGTTTCAACTCCTCCACATTCGTAGCCCTCTCGCTTTCATACAGCTCGTGTATTCTTGTAACGACGGTGGCTCTCGAGTGTAACTCATACATTGAGTCGTTCGATGCGATCCGAATGATATCCCTCAAGCCTTCGTCCTCCACAATGTGGACTGGCCTGCAAGCTGTAGCTATCCCCTTGGCTATTGCTTGTGTTAGCTTGCTGCTCGTCCACTTGTCCATAGGCCTCCCGCGCGCACACTCTTCTAGCTTAGCCTGCCGAAGATGTCCTCCACTGCTACTAGTAACGTTACTTGTATTGCCGGCGTCAACGGCGTGTTTCGCTTGGAAATGATAACGAAGACTCAATGTACTTTGGTGATAAACAAATTCAGCCTTGCGGTAGACGCAAATTACTTTAGTTTTATCTAGATATCCATCTGGGAGAGATGTAAAATTGAATTTGCCATTTAAAAGACCCTTACTAGCATTCTCCATCATACAGTCATACAAGTAGCTAGCTAGTGAAGTGGTTGTCAAACTAGCGCATCGACTGCCGGGGCTTGCATTTGAACTATGGATGGTTCAGCGGGTCAAACTAAGAAAATTATTTAATGGCGTCCAAAAAATTCATGGCATAAGAAATGTAACGCATTAACGCGTTTTACACGTTAACTTTGACAGCCCTAATTTTAAAACATCAGTCTCTGCTGAATATGAAAAGGACAGATTGCCAGAAGTAATTTCTTGAGGCAGAGCAGGGTACTGCATGTGCACCTACCTGCTTTACATTTCACATCCATCATATCCATCACATCCATCACATCCATCACATCCATCACACGCACAACGAAGTCAAGCATATGTCCAATAAAGTAGGGATAAATAGACAACATGTTAGAGGTCAAAGGTGACTTACCGAGCCCTGCGCTCTGACAGATGCTGTACATGTCTCTACGAGATGCCAGCTTCAGGTCTGGCCCCTTCTGCTCTTCCTCCACTTCCACCTCCACCTCTTCCTCCTCACCTGAAAGGACAGGGAAGTGACATGTCGTCACACAGTGTGGAAATCACATTTAAAAAAGGACAAAGCATGGTTGTTCGAAGGGTGCCGTTATTTTACTTTGTATGCAATAATGCCACCCACAATGCCACCCGTTTTGATCTCCTTATCAAATAATTTCTGGGTAACAATATAGTTATTTACTATAACAGTTTTCAGTTAAACATTTTAACAATTATAATAATAATAATAATAATAATAATATGCCATTTAGCCCCAAAATGTACGTTGTCCTACCGTCCTCGTTAACCTCCTTGATCTTCTTCAGCTTCTTCTTCTTACTGGCGGCCTTGGCTGTGTTCTGCATCTTGGGGATGTCTCGGCCATAGTACAGCAGGAAGTGGCTGTACACATCACTCAGCTCGTCTATGGACTGGACGTCTTTCAGTCTGCAGGAGGGGAGGAGAGGTGAAGAGAGGAGAAAGGGAAACAGTTACACTAGCTGGACTTTACTAAATTGCTCCTATGTCTTTTATGAAGACATGGGTATATGAGACTTCTGAACTTTGACAATCATGTAATGGGAAATCTGGGTCCAGCTTCCTGGACACAAACTACGTGTATGGGAGGCTGCCCTAGTTGTGGAGGTTTCAGTGAGGAGGCAGACAAGTAGACATTTACATTTACATTTTAGTCATTTAGCAGACGCTCTTATCCAGAGAGACTTACAGTTAGTGAGTGCACACATTATTTTTTTTGGTTTTCATACTGCCCCCCCGTGGGAATTGAACCCACAACCCTGGCGTTGCAAACGCCATGCTCTACCAACTGAGCTACATCCCTGCCAGCCATTCCCTCCCCTACCCTGGACGACGCTTGGCCAATTGTGCGCCGCCCCATGGGTCTCCCGGTCGCGGCCGGCAACGACAGAGCCTGGATTCGAACCAGGATCTCTAGTGGCACAGCTAGCACTGCGATGCAGTGCCTTAGACAACTGCGCCACTCGGAAGATAGACCCAGTGCAGTGACCAGGGGCGCTTTTTATTAGTGGAGAAGAGGCACCAAAACTATTGTATACTATGTACAGCTATGTGAAAACAAAATAAACATGACGATGGCCAGAACACTAAACAAACTTGGGGTAAACTGAAAATAAATCAAATAAAAAGGTTCAACCCAATAAACACCAGGCCTTAATAATACCTGTCCCCAGCCTGGTCAAGAAAGGAATGACTTGGCTTCAATATAATTCCATAGGCCTCACCTCGGACTGTATCAACAATTAACAGGTTGAAATACAGGCATTAAAATGCACCATAACATATTTAGGTAATAAATAATACATCATCATAAATATACACACCTCCAATAAGAGCGTAGCCTATGCCAAAAGCATATTATAGATTGGGGTAACATTTATCTCCCCCTGGGATTTGGCCAGCTTGGCACTACCCACCACACAGGATATATCGAGCATCAGACTGCAGACCTGGTTTGCCAAACCTCCTGACGCAGCAGGAAGAAACATTTCACCTCTTCAATAACCAGGACTAATAGGGAGGTTTGTAACTTACATTCCTGTAGAAATAGTTCTCTCAATACCATTACAATGTGTACTTTGTAAGGCAAATTGAATGCACAAAAATACATGAATGGAAAGAGTAAATAACAGCCAACCAAACTCTAACATGCATCTTTCTCGCTTTACAGGCTACATCGGCAGCACCAAAGGACATGGCATTATCCACATAACATATTCAATAAATGATTGTGCATTTTCGTAAACTGTTTCAATATCTGGTTGTTAATATGTAAAGTCTGAATATCAGGCACAGACAGTCTTGGGGGGATTCTCTGGGCTTTATCTGTGTCTGGGAAACTGGCCCCTAGTGCATTACAACACTGGAGAACACCACCTCATAAAAAAATGCATTGATTCCTGAACTTCTATTTCTACAATATCCCTTATCTGTCCTTTTACACTTGTCGCTTCAAGTTTACACAATGTGCAGGACAGAGCTTGTGTTATTGACACAGGTCACACTGACCCCTTCAAACCACAGTGTTCTCCTATGGCCATGTGTTAAAACAAACGTACCTCTCCATGGCTACTTATTCTAGTCAAAGCTAGTGCACAATATAAGGCAGGGGTAGGCAACTAGATTCAGCTGCGGGTCCGAGTGAATGGTCGGGGGTCCGGAAAAACAGTCTCATAATTTCTACACTGCAAATTGACCGCAACTATGCCCAAAGGTTGATTTGATTTGAAAATAACAATAATATCATACCTTGATTACGTTGAGAATAGAGCCCGACTGATTTATCGGTTGACCGATATTAAAATCGGACGATATATAACCCTTACCTAACCCGAACCTTAACGTAACCATTTAACATTTCAACTTCAATGGGGGTAGGGACGTCCCAAGGAATCCCGGATAGCATGGACCGTTCTTTGAGGCAACGCTTGTTTTTCCTTTCAAATGACAACTACCAGAATGCAGTTGCTATATACAGCCCTACAATCGATGAAAACATAACTAAATACCAATACATTGAAAATGTATCGTTGTTGTCCAGCTAGCTGGCATGAAGCAGCTCAAGCATAGGCAATTTTTTTGTCTGGAATTATCCTCCTTTCACTCCAGGAACAGGACACAAATTCAAAGCTTGCCTAATAGTTTTGAATTATTCTGCAATCTATTTGTATTTATGTTACACCCCCCCCCTACAAAAATAAAAAAAAATATATATTTTATATATATATATATATAAAACAAATGAAAATAAAAAATATGCTCTACAAATTAAAAAAATATCTAAATAAATAAATTGTAAAGTGGTTGTCCCCACTGGCTGTAAATCAGTTTGTAAGTCTTTCTGGATAAGAGTGTCTGCTAAATGACGTAAATGTAAATGTATGTTGTTTTTGCCTACTGTTATTATTTAATTATCGACTTCCATAAATCATACGTTTTCATTCATAATGTGCAGATATATTTTTTATCTACTTTTGGGATACACTGAATGACCATAAGCAAACAGCAATGCCCTCGTTTGTAAAAATGTAAGTTAATAATAAACATTTATCATAAATGCATTTTCTTTCCTAATATTTAAGAAATCAGCTTTCTGAGTATCTTTGTAGGGCTGTTCTAACGCACAATCCATACAGAAAAATGTTTATTTTTCATTTGAGATATAATAATAATAATACAAAGATCGGCACATATATCGGTTATCGGTGAATATTTCCACTCTAAAATAGGAATTGGATCGAAAAATCCCATATTAATCACACATCTTTTTTTGAGGGGGGGCACTTCTGAAGACTTCCTGAACTAAACACATTTTTGCTGAATTCCTGGTGATTTTCTAGTCTTTTTGACCGAACTAAACACCCCCCCAAAGTTTTTTTTATTTTGTTTTATAAATACTTTGTGGGGGGCCCGCCTGTTGCCAACCCCTGAGACAGGGAATAGGATGCCATTTCGGACGCAGTCCATACCTCCTCTGACCCTATGGTTGGCTGTACGTACCTCTCCATATCAGCCGTGTCCAGGGGTCTGACGCCGTCAGCCAGGGGTTTGTCAGGGTCGGCAGAGATCTGTTCATACTGGTACCCCTGCATCCTCCGGAATAGACGCGTCAGGTTCTGCTTCCTACTCTTCAGCTGGCACCACTGGGGTCCCAGAGGACAGGGGTTACAGGTCAGGGGTCAAGAGACAGGAAGTGGGTCAATAAGAGCCAGGAGGAGAAACAACAATGGACCTAGGCTAGCAACAACATTCTTTCTATTGGATTACAGTTGTAACATAATCTAAGCTAAGGTGACCAACTGCTGGTATATGCAGAAGTGTGTGGGGCTGGGGGGTGGACCTGAAATTTATGTCAGATGTCAAAGGTTGTGATGAGGTCATCCCTTTACCTTCTCGTCCCATTGCCAGACCTTCCACAGGTCGTTGATGTTGAGTTCCGGTTCCACGTACTCCTTCCTGTAGAACGCGATGAACGGAACCTGGAGGAAACAAAGAATGTAGAGTGGGTGAGAACATGAGACAGACACACTGTAAAGCTTGATTTACAGATTAATTTGGACTATTGGCTATGTTGTTGCTACGGCGTCTCAAGAGGGACAAACAGTAATATTGCTTGTTTTTCAAGCGAAGGTCTTAAGGGAGTATGCGAGCACAGACGTTCGCGTCGCCTAGCCGAGTTCTGCTAGGAGCAAAGCGAACCTTTGTATGCGGATGCCATGGTCATTACACACTCGTCACCGGGAGGTGTACCTCAAAGTGCTGGTTCCTCATGAAGTTGAGGGCCTCCTTGATCTTAGCGATCGTGCTGGGGCCCTTCCTGCTGAAGTTTGTGGTGGTCCCTCTGTCCAGGTAGTCTGTACTCTCCTGAACACCCAGAAAACAGTTAAACAAAAAAAGAAGAGTATAGAGTCGGCCGAGACAGTAATGTATGGGCTGTTCACGTGTATGAAGATAGTGAGGTTGGGTGAGGAGTATGAAGTGGGATATTTAGGGAGGTATTGGGCTGTTGGTTGTCTGTGTGTTGTCTGTAAGGTATGTGGTGGTTGTAAGTAATACCAGCATTGAGGATGGTGGATATGGATATATGCAGGGCTCCAGACTGCGACCATTTGGTCGCATTTTGCGACCCTTTAACTTGGCTGCGCGAGTTACATTTTTGATTAGTTGCATCGGTGCGAGCTGCACATTCTACATGGTCACCTCACTCAAAATGTCCTCTTTTTTAGGAGGCTAAACCCATGATTTGGTCAAACAGTCAAGTACATTATCCTCACGATTCCTGTGATGAAAGTGTCTGCCGTCTTCTGTACCTGTTTCACTGGGGCCTGCTGCTGTGTCCCAAAAAAAAAGCTCCAGGAGAAAACATGCATTCTGATTGTATAACACTTTCAAATCCAATTGCGGGGAAAACACTACTATCCTGTTGTCACAGTTGAAGAGGTTCTCAGCTTTCTTTATGTATAATTTCTCAACTTTGAGCTCAATAGCAACTATTATAGCCTACAACTGAGATATTTGATATGGCTTTGAGATAAGGAGCGGAGCGCACATTCTTTTGGACATTACATTTACTGCTAAATTAATACATGGCTACTAGCAGTGGGTATTATATTTAGAGTATAATTTTATATTTAGATCTAGCTAATGTGTTTTGAGTTACTCAGGTGGTGAATAAATAAGCCTACGATATTAGTGCACATAAAGATGCAGGCCAATTCATCTCTATTGAACCAAAAACTATATAATTCTAGAACCCTATTTTAATAGTAAAATACAACAATAGCCTAACTGTCAACCCAAAATTCATGACAATCAATGGATTATGTTGCACATGAAAATATTTTGAATCATAACATATTATATGAAACAACTTTTTTATTGAATGCCATCTCAGTAGTCTATCACTTACACTTAATAAAGCATTGTGAAATACTTTATAAAGATTACAAATGTTGTCTTTTGCGTGACACCGCAGAAAGAAATTGGTGCGACCAAATCATGGGCTGGTGCCACCAACTGAAAAACTTAGTGGCACCAGTGCCACCAGGACTAAATGTTATTCTGGAGCCCTGGAAATATCATATTGTATGTTAGGGCTATACAGTAGGTTAGAGGCTCCTACCGGTATGGAGATGGTGGGGGGGGGGGGGCTAAGGTAGTGTGTGAGTATGTAGTCAGTGTGTATCAAGTGAATGTGTGGTATGGTCAGAGGCTCCTACCTGCATGGAGATGGTGGGGGTTGAGAAGGCGTTTCTGTAGATCCACTCTGCCTCTTCCTCCAACTCATTATCCTCAGCAGGCTTCACTGGGATGGAGCGCAGCTACAGGACAGAGCACAGAGAGAGGGTGAGACACCCACACAGGGCTTCATTGAGATGGCACACAACTATGTTCAAGGACACAGGAGGGTGAAACAGACAAATAAAGCACACACTCACACACACCCCTACCTGGAACCTCTCTGGCATGTCTGTGGAGCGGATCTCGTTGTCCTGGTCTGTCATGTGACTACTCTCCAGCTCGCTGGGCTCATAGATCTCGAAGATGCTCTTCCTCCCCACTCTCCTCTTCGTCTGCTTCTTGGGCCGGTCCCAGCCCCCTTCATCCTGGTCCTCCTCCTCTTCCTCACCCTGTTCATACGCACCGTCAGCATCGAACTCTGCAAAGTCAAAGTCACCGCCGAAGATCTCCTGGGCCTCCTGGAGGGCTCTGTAGACGGGGAGAAGAGAGAGGGATGGGGTGTGGAGGAGAGAGGGAGAGATTCAATGTTTATATAATTGTTTTACTTGATCCCTTCATAACTAAGTTCATACATTAGGTACATATGTTGAAGAGCTGTTTCATAAACCAATGTACACCATTACAAATAAATAGATCATAGCTGCTTTCAACGGGTAAGTATTCAATAGATTCTGCTGTCGATGTTTGTTCTGCACTTTCTATGTACGTAGGAAGGAAAGAACTAGGACTAATGGCATCATACCGTTCTGTCTAGTTGACTGAGGAGATGTGTGTGACTCACGCGTCCGTGTATCCTGAGAACTTTTTGCCTCTCTTCTTTGTGATGGGCTGGCCATCGTCGTCCACGATAAAGTCGTCAATATCTGAGGACATTTTTAAAATCAGTATGAGTTACAGAACCAGGAAGTATTCAGCCAAAATGATGTATAATGCCCTTTCCTGTAATACACTGCATTCAGAAAGTATTCAGACCTCATGACTTTTTCCACAATTTGTTACGTTACAGCCGTATTCTAAAATGGATAACATTGTTTCTATCCCTGATCAATCTACACACAATACCCCATAACGACAAAGCAAAAACAAGTATTTTTTTGGAAATGTATTAAAAATAAAAAAACTGAAATATCACATTTACATAACTATTCAGACCCTTTACTCAGTACTTTGTTGATGGAACTTTGTCAGTGATTACAGCCTCGAGTCTTCTTGGGTATGACGCTACAAGCTTGGCACACCTGTATTTGGGGAGTTTCTCCCATTCTTCTCTACAGATCCTCTCAAGCTCTGTCAGGTTGGATGGGGAGCATTGCTGCACAGCTATTTTCAGGTCTGTCCAGAAATGTTAGATCAGGTTCAAGTCCGGGCTCTTTCTGGGCCACTCAAAGACATTCAGAGACTTGTCCCGAAGCCACTCCTCCGTTGTCTTGGCTGTGTGCTTTGGGTCATTGTCCTTTCTGAGGTCCTGAGCGCTCTGGAGCAGGTTTTCATCAAGGATCTCTCTGTACTTTGCTCCGTTCAACTTTCCATCGATCCTGACTAGTCTCCCAGTCCCTGCCGCTGAAAAACATCCCCACAGCATGATGCTGCCTCCAGATGTGACGATTGGCATTCAGGCCAAAGAGTTCAATCTTGGTTTCATCAGACCAGAGAATCTTGTTTCTCATGGTATGAGAGTCCTTTAGGTGCTTTAACTCCAATCGGGTTGCCATGTGCCTTTTACTGAGGAGTGGCTTCCGTCTGGCCACTGTACCATAAAGGCCTGATTTGGTGGAGTGCTGCAGAGATGGTTGTCCTTCTGGAAGGTTCTCCCATCTCCACAGAGGAACTCTGGAGCTCTGTCTGAGTGACCATCGGGTTCTTTGTCACCTCCCTGACCAAGGCCCTTCTCCTCCGATTGATCAGTTTGGCCGGGCGGCCAGCTCTAGGAAGAGTCTTGGTGGTTCCAAACTTCTTCCATTTAAGAATGATGGAGGCCGCTGTGTTCTTGGGGACCTTCAATGCTGCAGAAATGTTTTGGTACCCTTCCCCAGATCTGTGCCTCGGAACAATCCTGTCTCGGAGCTCTACGGACAATTCCTTCGACCTCACGGCTTGGTTTTTGCTCTGACGTGCACTGTCAACTGTGGGACCTTACATAGACAGGTGTGTGCTGTATATAGAGCTTTTAGTGTCTCAAAAAGACTTACATCTGTAACATTATTATAATTATCAGAAGTACCTGACTCCTCCTCTCCTTCCTCTTCCTCTTCTTCGTCGTGGCGTTCACCATGGCGATGGAGGGGCGGGTCGATGGTCTCTCCCTCCTCCAGCTCCCCCTCTCCGTCGTCGTCTCCTCTGTGGAAGATCTCGTCTGCGATCTGGTCCTTTTCCTCATCTTCATCATCGTCCATCGTCTTCACGCGGTCATACTTCTTCTTCTGTCAGGGCCACAGAGGGAGAGAGAGCTTTTAACTGGGGTCCATGCGGTCATATGACAATTGAATGTGTTACTAATGTGTCGTCGTGAGTCATTTTAATAACAAAGCATCTCAGAGTAGGAGTGCTGCTAAAGGATCAGTTTGACCTTCTAGATAATAATGAATATGATCTAATGATATGATTATATAGACAGGGAGGATATGATCCTAGATCAGCACGTCTACTCAGCAACTTTATTAATATAGGCTTAGATTCCCGATTGAAAGCACCCCAGAGAGGATGTGTCTGCTTACCCTCCTCTTGACTTTGACGCCCAAGTTCTCCTCAATGAGGTCCAGATCATCATCATCCAGGTAGTCATCATAGTCTGGAGGGAGGGAGGGAGAGGGAGGGAGGGAGGAGAGAGGGGGGGAGGGAGAGGGAGGGAGGGAGGAGAGAGGGGGGAGGGAGAGGGAGGGAGGGAGGAGAGAGGGGGGAGGGAGAGGGAGGGAGGGAGGAGAGAGGGGGAGGGAGAGGGAGGAGGGAGAGGGAGGGAGGGAGGAGAGAGGGGGAGGGAGAGGGAGGGAGGGAGGAGAGAGGGGGAGGGAGAGGGAGGAGAGAGGGGGAGGGAGAGGGAGGGAGGGAGGAGAGAGGGGGGAGGGAGAGGGAGGGAGGGAGAGAGAGGGGGAGGGAGGAGAGAGGGGGGGAGGGAGAGGGAGGAGAGAGGGGGGGTAGAAAAAGGTTGGGGAGGGAAAGAAAGGGAAAAAAGGAGAGAATGAGACAGATAGAGGGAAGGCAAGAAAGCGGAAATTAGTTTCCATAAAATTGCTTGAATTTATCTACTAGACAAGACTATCAGATCCACAAAGTGGAAGGGAGTGAATAACCTTTTCGAATGAACGTCTTAAACAGCCCAGTGGCCTTATTTATAAGCTGTGCGTACGTACAAAATATACCCCAAACTGTGCTTGCGCCAGTTTTCACACAAAAGTTGGCATTTCTAAAAATGTTCCTTGACGTGAGAATGTGCTTACCACTCCGTAAACTTTAGACCACGCGTACGCACATCTGCTAGTGATTGAAATATTGTATTGTAAACTGGCAAGTAAGTATGTTGTGCAAATGAGGGATATGATGAAAAGATTACTCATAAAAACAAACAAAACAAAAAAACATTAACAAGAATGCAGCCATTTGCCGTTGGTGAGGAGCGAAAATCTATGTGTTTTATTTTTTTAATCTAAAATAGACGTAGGAATCTTTTCCCTATTAATTTTATTTTCATAACCATTGCAGAATAAATTCCTCACCTTTTCTGACTGTGATGGTTTCATACTCCCGAAGTATCCTATAGGCCTACAACGTCCCATCTCTCATTTAATTAGACCCACTTTACAGTAATAAATAGATAAATATTAAATAGATTTCAAGTATTTTGCTCTATGCGATCTGATCCAAAGCGCAGTTTAACAGTAGAAAAGACGGTTCACCTTTTCCATTTATGTTTTTGTAGGCTACTGTACGTCTGAATAGACTCCTGTAATTTCAAATGTCTCAAGTAAACAATATTCCATTTATAATACATATTTTCATAACCATTGCAGAATAAATTCCACACCACCATTTCTGGCCATGATGGGATCATACTGAAGAAGCTTTAGCCTACAACAGATTACCATCCGCATCTCATTTCATTGGGCATATTAGATAGGTGAATATTTCAAATATTTTGTTCTATGCATCCGAAAGGGAGCACGGTTTATAATATACAGTAGAATTTAACAGATGAAGTGTTCAGGCTACCACTGTGTGTAGGCCTACTGTAGTTGATAAAAATAGACATAGGTTACTAGACAATGTTTCAGAATTTGCGGGCAGTGCAGTATATTTAGGTTAGGGAAAAAGTAAACGCAAAACATTGCATTCAAACGATCTGTTCACAGGTCCACAACAATTTGCACACAAAAAAAAGTCAGAAACTGCAGCAAATGTCACTGCCAACACCGCCAGAGACATTTAATCCAGTTCGCTATTGCTATTTCCTTTAGATACTGCCTTGGCCTTAATCCAATACTTCCAAAGTATAGCAAATAAGGGTGTTATTGTCACCATAAAAGGTGAATGATGGGAGTTTGAATGCTCGTTCACGGGCACACAGTTTCAGGACGGGTCTGATGTATAATGTGGAAACATGCATATGTATGACTTGCGGCAAGTTTATAAATCTCAAACTTTTTGTACGTGCGCAGTCTTTTCAGAAATGGCGCACGCAGATATTTAGTGTGAAATGTACACAATGGTTATAAATGAGGTCCCTGAAGCCCAAACTCACTGCGTTTCTTGCGTCTGTGTCTGACTTCATCTTCTGAGTCGCTGCCGCTGCCCGCTCCTCCACTCTTCTTTTCTTCCTCATCATCATCATCATCATCGATGAGCCCCCTCAGGTTCCCGTGCTCATCCTGGTCCTCTGTGTTTAACTCTTCCTCCTCTTCCTCTGTTTGGGGAGGAGGAGGAAACGTTAAACACACAGGCAAACACACACACACACACTCACGGACTGATGAAGACTTGACAGAAGAATTGCACGGGCGGACAGACATTAATTCATCATACTCATCTGATGATTACATAAGAAATCAGTAAATTGTAATAATCTGCTCAAGCTCACCATCATCCATAAACGCCTGGGTCTTTTTGGGCTTCAGGTCTTTCTCCTCAAACTCCTCCTCTGACTCCTCAGCCTCGCTATCGATGAAGTCAGACATGTCTGCAAGGCCTGGACAGACACACACTACAGGTTAACACAAGACGTGCGGCAGTGCAGTGGTTCCCAACCTTTTTTGGTTGCTGTACCACCAACTGAATTTTGCTCTGCCAGGAGTACCCCCTCCTGTGCAATTTTACCAGTAGGCCTATGGTCTCATGAGTCTTCTCAAGTACGTCCCTGTGGATAGGCCAAGTAGCCCCAGGGATCCTAACATCCCAGGGTGGGAGCCACTGCGCTAGAGAGAATTTGTATCAGAGAATATTGGTCTCGGAGTTGCTTTTAACAGTCTTGCTGTCACTAGTTGCAAAGATGCACCAAACCAGGAAAACTCGAGAATAAAGGGTTGATGGGGATGCAAAGACGTCACTAGCATGGCACTGAATCCCACGCAACAACGTTCAGAAGAGAGCATCGTGGATGGATCGCTGAACAGAATGAGTTGGGCGATTCTGGAACATAATGTTCACCTAGAGATGATTGACGTTTCGCGCACAAAAGACAAACAGCACACTTACATTTACATTTTAGTCATTTAGCAGACGCTCTTATCCAGAGCGACTTACAGTTAGTGAGTGCATACCTTTTTTCATACTTCACTAACGTTAGATAGGTAACCAATATTGCTCCGTTTCTCGCTAGCTTCCCCTACAGTTTTATAGAATGCTCTCTCTGGAAAGACCTAACTATGCTTTTTCTTAGTTTTGAACTTCCTAAATGGCTAGCTAGCTAGCACAACAAACTGCATTCACTTGCTAGCTAAACGTGAGGGGCATTCGTTAGCCATGTGGCGATTTTCACTTGTTAGTTATATCACCAATACACGTTGATAATGAATTGTGAATTATGTACCCTTGACTTCAGTTAGCAATCTGTTTTGTTGCTAAATCACGGTACTGGGAGACAACAACAAGGCTCCTAGGCTAGCTGCACTTCGCAGTTAGCTAGCTAGCCAGGGGGACAAGAAGAATCAGTCGAGTCACGGCTATTCTTAAAATAACTTACTTCTCCCTGCGACGAGATTTAACTTAAATCCTTGAAATGTAGAAGGATGTGTTGGTATGCTATACTTTCATGCAGCTTCTAAAAATACAAATGGCTGATGAGTTCCAGTGTTGAGGAAACTTCCGACGCCCCACTGCTGTGTCACGGAAGCGGTTTTTGCTTGTGGATCTCACCAACTCCCTCTGGTGGACAATGGTGGAACGTCAAGTCCTACGACTACGTTCTGCAGCGATTGAAGTAAAATAACGAACTAATAAGTATTGTTTCCAACGTTAAGAAACGAAAAAGACTCAGAAATACCTAATTCTAACAAAACCTTGAAAAGTCCCATCACTTCTCTGTCATGTCTCGAATCTGCAATAACTACTCCGCGCCACCAGCCGGCGCAAAGGCAGATTCTCTCTCCTTTCCCACTGTGCCATTTCGATGACGTAGCATAAACTAATTTAAATCGCTGATTTTATTGGCAGCGGAGAGCGGTAATGGATAAATGTACTGGTCCCGCACACTTTTTATTGAGCTCTTTCTTATTATCATGTTTATTTGGGCTATCGCTCGGAACGGAACTGAGCTTTGTGACTTGCGGCTCGGTCGTGAAGCTGTTAAATGTAAAGCACAATGTCAGACTGCACTCTCACGACGTGCGCTACGGCTCTGGTGAGTCAATACATTCTAGCTAGCTAACTGCTAGCTAGTTTGACCAAAGGAAATGGAAACATCAGGATGGCTTGATTAGATTCTGTCTCTCTCTCTCTCCGTCCCTCCTCGCTTTTCCAGTGTGTTCACTTAACGTTATTGACTGGTGTTCTTAAATGTAATGATGTGTCTGTTTACCTGACTATTGATTTCTGTCTGTCTATTGATCTCTGTGTCCCCTGCCTGGTAGCGGGCAGCAGTCTATGTGTGTATTAATCTCTGTATATGTGTGACCCCTTGCAGGTAGCGGACAGCAGTCAGTGACAGGGGTGACTACAGTGGAGGACAGTAACAGTTACTGGAATGTACGGGGCACCAGCGGGGCCCTATGTCATAGGGGGACTCCTGTTAAGTGTGGTCAGACCATCCGCCTCACCCACCTCAACACCGGACGCAACCTGCACAGCCACTATTTCACCTCTCCGCTGTCCTCCAACCAGGTCAGGGGAAACATCATGGTTGCGTCCCAAATGGCTCCCGATTTAGTGCACTACTTTTACCAGGGCCCAGGGAATAGGTTGTCATTTGGGACAAAACCTATGTCAATACATGTTTATTTTGTTCTGAAACACACTGTACCCTGGTTCCCTGTCAGGGGCCTCATTTATCAACCGTTCAAACGTTCTCACTAAATTCTGGCGTACGTGGAGATTCTAGGATTTGCGTGCGCAACAAAGTATTGGGATTTATCAAACTGTCACATGCAACATATTGGCATATTTTCATTGATAAATCAGCGCCATCCTACACTGTATTTGTATGCTCGTGAATGAGCATTATAACCTCGCCTGGAGATATTGGAACTGGACCATGACAGTTTCTAAAATAAATTGCAAAATTGATCACCAGTGTTTCTCCTGGAGTGGGGGGTTCATTGCTACTAGCGTTAAGCTCGCACAGAGACGTGGGTGTGTTTGTGCATATGTTTGTTGTCTATAGGTCAGTGGTCACCAACCTTTGCTGAGTCAATATCACTTTTGTAGTCATGACTTAAAAAATGTATTATTAACCTAATAAACTGTTCTGAAGGAATGAGGTTTGTGCAGTAGGCGTAATATATTATCACAGCATATTTGCCTAATACATTATCACAGCAGACCATATTATATTTCAAAAGCTTTGATAACAAAATAGATCAGTTGGTGTAGCACTTGCGAGGCACAGCTGATCATAATTTGCGAATCATTTGTTTTTTTATTTTACTGGACTGATGGTACCTGCATCTGATGGTCATGGCGCTTTCAAGACAACGGGGAACTCTGAAAAGAAACTAGGTCAAATCATGATGTCAGTGATCTTCAGGTCCGAGTTAGAATTCCAGATGTTTTGAACACGGCATTAGTCTCTGCGGAGGGAGGGTTTGAGACTGACCAGAGAGAGGGGACAGTGTCTTTCACCTAATGGCGAAACACGAGTCGCACCGCATCTGCATCATGCACGAATTAATGTTGTTCCTATGACCAGAATAAGTGAAATATTCCTCCATATTAAAATAGACACGACGAGCTGCTAATAATAATACAAACGCAGGGCTATCTATACACTTGGCTACTCATTCATTGCAGCGCGAGTGGAAGTAGGGAGAAGCGTGTTTTATGTTTTGTAATAGTGTTGAATAAAACAGTGTTGGAAGTGGTGAATAAAAACTTAGACATGAACTCACTCAAACAGCAGCTCTTTGCTGTATTCTTTGACAGTCTCTCTCAGGTCATGGTTTTACAAGTTATGAAATCTCACGTAGGCTAGTATCAAACTTTGTAGTGGCCGGGGTCGTGGAAGCTGTAGCCACTGTGATTTGAGCTATCCGATTGGCCAGCGCAGTAGGGGCACTCGATTTAGCCACAGATCTCCCGGTCTTTTCAGACAAATTTAAATGCTTCAAAATGGGAAAAAATTGCCTACCCGGTACACAGGGCTTCTGAATCAAGTGCACCTACTGCCAACAGCGCCACATGAATAAATAACAAAAGGAGCGCAAGCCTTTATCATTGGCTTTTCAGAACTGTTTGGTGATCGACTAGGAATCCCTTGAAGATCGACCGGTTGGTGACCAGTGCTCTAGGTTTACTCCAGCTGGTAATGGTGAGTCCAGAGGTAAAAGGACAGGTGCTCGGGCATTGGTTGAGGTGTCTGTGTCTGTCTCGCTTGCTCGCGAGGTGAGTGTGTGTCCTGCCAGTGAAGAACTACAGTCATGAGTTTGAGCTGGATGACAACACTGACATCCTCTTGCTCACTGCCGTGGTCCAGATTAGAGGTCTTCACGGGTCCGCGAAGTTGGACCCGTTCTGAAATGGACCTGGGGCTTTCCCACCCGATATGCATACATTTATTTTCAAAATATAGAGACCAGTTCCGAATGGACCCGAGGCCAACTTGACCCGTTCCGTATAGACCTTGTCGGATCCAGACTCGTTCTGATCCGAGTGAGGAAAGCAGCAGAAAAGTAATTTTGTAAGCTACTTTATTAACCAGAGCTGATAAAGCGTGAGAGGAGGGAGAGAGAGGTGCCGCTCTAGCAGGCGAGGGAGGGGCCGTACTGTGACCGAGTGATACAGGGAGGGAGAGACCGCAAACAACCAAGCCGACCCACGCTATAGTAGACTAATAGCTGCCATTGCTAGGTTATTTATCATCAAATATGATTACGTAGTACCTGTCTTGACTGCATCAAACTAGTTAAGCTAGCTAACGTTAGCTAGCTAGTCTAATTGAGGCTACAGTGTTCAGTTCAAGTTTGAACCTTTATTGCAAACTCAAAACCCAACAATGTAATACTAGAGAAATAAGAAGAATATGAAGAACACAATAAGTAAGCAAGCATACTATATACAGGGTCAGGCAAGACCGGACAAGAAGATCACGTCAGTGACTCAACCCACTCAAGTCGAGTATAGCGCAAAAAAGCCTGGCAATCATTGTCGCCGGTGATCAGGCCAACCACCGTTGTGTCATCAGCAAACTTGATGGTGTTAGAGTTGTGCGTGGCCACGCAGTCGTGGGTGAACAGGGAGTTCGCTATGAGACTCGAAAATTGAGCTACGGTGCATCCTGTTTCCATTGATCATCCTTGCTATTTCTACAACTTGATTGGAGTCCACCTGTGGTAAATTCAATTGATTGGACATGATTTGGAAAGGCACACACCTGTCTATATAAGGTTCCACAGTTGACAGTGCATGTCAGAGCAAAAACCAAGCCATGAGGTCGAAGGAATTGTCTGTAGAGCTCAGAAACAGGATTGTCAAGGCACAGATCTGGGGAAGGGTACCAAAGAATTTCTGCAGCATTGAAGGTCCCCAAAAACACAGTTGCCTCCATCATTCTTAAATGGAGGCCGTTTGGAACCACCAAGACTACCTAGAGCTTCCTATTTCGCAACAAAGCCTCCTTCACTCATGCTGCCAAACATGCCCTCGTAAAACTGACTATCCTACCGATCCTTAACTTCGGCAATGTCATTTACAAAATAGCCTCCAACACTCTACTCAGCAAATTGGATGTAGTCTATCACAGTGCCATCCTTTTTGTCACCAAAGCCCCATATACTACCCACCATTATGACCTGTACGCTCTCGTTGGCTGGCCCTCACTACATATTTGTCGCCAATCCCACTGGCTCCAGGTCATCTATAAATCTCTGCTAGGCAAATCCCCACCTTATCTTAGCTCACTGGTCACCATAGCAACACCCACCCGTAGTCTGCGCTCCAGCAGGTATATCTCACTGGTCATCCCCAAAGCCAACACCTCCTTTGGCCGCCATTCCTTCCAGTTCTCTGCTGCTAATGACTGGAACGAACTGCAAAAATCTCTGAAGCTGGAGACACTTATCTCCCTCACTAACTTTAGGCATCAGTTGTCAGAGCAGCTTACTGATCACTGCACCTGTACAGCCCATTCTGTAATTAGCCCACCCAAATACCTCATCCCCATATTGTTATTTATTTTGCTCATTTGCACCCCAGTATCTCTATTTGCACATCTTCTGTTTAATACAAAATTGTCATTATTTTGCACTATGGCCTATTTATTGCCTTACCTCCATAACTTACTACATTTGCACACACTGTATATTGACTGTTTGTTTTGTTTATCCCATGTGTAACTCTGTTGTTTTTAGCGCACTGCTTTGCTTTATCTTGGCCAGGTCGCAGTTATAAATGAGAAATTGTTCTCAACTGGCTTACCTGGTTAAATAAAGGTAAAATAAAAATACATGCCTAGCTCCAGTATATTTATTTGCTCGTCATAGAAAGATTTTGTAGATTTTAGAAGGTGACTTACACTAGTGCCTGGTGCTGAGTTTGATGATGCCTCTGCAGATGTTGATGGGATAGGACTCTAAAGAGAACACTTTGTCACGTTAGCCTCTGCAGTAGTTAGTTAGCTATCTAACAGTTAGCTTCTTTAGGTTACGTTAGCTAGCTAGCTAATGTTAGCTTGCAAAGTTACAAATCACATCGCCAGAGTTAGATAGATAGTAGCTAGCTAATTACATTTATATGTTTTGGAATGTCTAGCCAGCGTATTAAGAAAGCTAGCTAGCTAGTTTTTGGTTTGGATAAACAAATGTAGTTAGCTAGGTAACGTTAGCTACCTTACCTTAGCTTGTCCTCTTTTCTGCTGCGCTGATGTTGGCTGATCGTATGCCTTCCTCTTTGAAGTGAAGGGGAAAGTCCATGGAATAGCGTACATTTTCAACGTTCATAAACATGGCAACCCCATCAGTTGATTCTTCACTTCAGTTAAGAAGGTGCCTGGTTCGAGCCCCTGCTCTGTCTTCCCCCCTCATTCACTAACTACCAAGAAGATAACATTGTATGATTGTTGTTGATAATGCTTTCTCTGACCCTCTCTTTCTCTCCCCCCCCCCCTCCTCAGGAGGTGAGTGCGTTTGGTGAGGAGGGAGAGGGGGACCACCTGGATGAGTGGACTGTGCAGTGCGGAGGGTCAGTGTGGGAGCGTGAGGAGGCCGTCCGCTTCCAGCATGCCTCCACTGATACATTGCTATCTGTTACGGGGGAGCAGTACGGCCGGCCCATCCACGGGCAGAGGGAGGTTCACGCTATGACGGGCTCCAGCCAGCACAGCCTGTGGAGGGCCATGGAGGGGGTGTATATGAAGCCCAGTGAAAGCCCACTAGGGAACATGGACTACAGCCATCCTCTACACACAGAGTTCTAATTCTAAATCAACCTGTTACCTGACCCAGCTAGCGCTTAGTTAACTAACTACTCAGTGTTTCTTAATCCTGGTTCTGGGGACCCAAAGGCTGTATGTTTTAGTTTTTGCCTTAGCACTACACACCTTAGCACTACACACCTGATTTTAAAATCAAAGCTTGATGATGACTTGATCATTTGAGTCAGCTATGTAGTCAGGGCTCCAAACGTGACCCTAACACTCGCATTTGCGACACCAATTTTAATTGGTCGTTTGGGTGCCAGTACATTATCTTTTTTTTTCTGGTCACTGTAGGTTTTGGTTCACATTTAGCTTTTTTTATTATTATGAAGATTTATTCAAACCGCAATGGGTATACAACAATGGGTAGGCAGACCAGGTATTCAAAAAGTTTAGTCCGAAGTCTTGATTGAATCTTTGCGATGCGCAATTCAGTCATCATGCGCAGTTTGAATTAACATTCCCAAATAACTTTCCCAATTAAATTACTGCAAATTAAGCCTACCTGGCAGAATGATATCATTATGATTTGTATCAATCACGGGGCATTTGTTTTGCTAATGGGCGGCAGGTAGCTTAGTGGTTAAGAGCGTTGTGGCAGTAACCGAAAGGTCGCTGGTTCTAATCCCTGAGCCGACTAGGTGAAAAATCTGTCGATGTGCCCTTGAGCAAGGCACTTAACCCTAATTGCTCCTGTAAGTCGCTCTGGATAAGAGCGTCTGCTAAATGACTAAAATGTAAATTGTAATACTCTGCCATCACATGTAGCCTACACTGTACATTGTACAGTACAAAAACACTGCTAGCCAAACACAAGGGTCTCTTGCTAGGCATGCAATTTCATTTAATGGCAACTACACCCAGACCACCAAAAGTGGTCTCCTGATGTGGTTTAAGCACTGTTGTGGACTTGGAACATCCCATTTGTGTAGTATTTCTATAAAAAAAGTGTGAACTCGAAACCTGGAAAAAGAAATTGGGAAAACAGAATTTACCAAAACATAAAACTGATTTAATAGGGCCTACAACTGTAGTGTGACTGTTTAAAATAGTTAACAATAACACATTTTCTGAGATTGCGCAAAGGTTAGATTTTTTCTCTCTCCAAACAATCAATGGAAATATGCTATTGTCAAGTTAAAATGTAATTATTTGTGTATGGAGGGTAGGTCATTATAGGATATAGGCTACTTGCTCAGCCCGCAAATTTAAAGATAACGTTGAAATGATGTGTGCATCATCCGCTTTCCCGGGCCAGTATTCTTTTCCATTCAGGTCAGTAGCACTGGCTGAGGTTCAGTTGGCACTGGCCTGGTGTGCCACTGGCAAATTTATCTGAATGTCAAGCCATGCAAGGGCATGCTAATTTAAAAGATGACTAGTCGTTATTAGCCTGGTTCTGTATGGAATGCAGGTACATTATGGAACACAGGTCAGGTCACTACCAATTATTTTTTGAAAAATTGGTTTGACCAAATCATGTGCTGGTGCCATCAACATAAAAAGTTAGTCTAGAGTGCTGGTAGTGCTAGGGCAAAACAAAAATGTGCACCCCTTAGAGTCCCCAGGACCAGGATTATTCTTTCCCCCCTCTCTATTTTCCCGCTCTGGGGTGAAGTTGCCCCTAGGTGTAGATCTAAGATCAGCTTGCCCTCCTTAAATCATGACCTTCACCATTAGTTGAGGAAATGCTAAACTGACCCAGGACCAGTGTCTACTTCACCCAGCATCTATTTTACCCACCTCTATTCTTGTCTGCCTACCTCCCTCTGTTTTGAGGATACAGTCACGCATAAGTGCCACAGTGGATGTTATCTGATTTAGAGGTTGCCAGGACAACATCAGAACTGTTTCCTGACCAATCAAAACCAATCTCTCAGTCACATGACTTCACCTGCTCTTTGACCTGCTGGTCACAGATCCAACAGCTGGAAACAGACTATTTTGATACACTAAACCAGGGGTGTCAAACTCATTCTATGGAGGGCCTGTCTGCGGGTTTTTGTTTTTTCCTTTCAATTAAGACCTCGACAACCAGGTGAGGGGAGTTATTTACAAATTAGTGACCTTAATTCATCAATCAACATTTTTTATTTTTTTTGTCATTTAGCAGACGCTCTTATCCAGAGCGACTTACAGTTAGTGAGTGCATAAATGTTTTTTATATATATATTTTTTTCATACTGGCCCCCCATGGGAATCGAACCCACAACTGTGCGCCAATTGTGCGCTGCCCCATGGGTCTCCCGGTCGCGGCCGGCTACGACAGCGCCTGGATTCGAACCGGGATCTCTAGTGGCACAGCTAGCACTGCGATGCAGTGCCTTAGACCACTGCGCCACTCGGGAGGTAGTACAAGTACAAGGGAGGAGCAAAAACCTGCAGACACTTGGCCCTCCGTGGAATGAGTTTGACATGTGCACTAAACCAACCAAAAGGCTGCTACAGTATGTAGTGAAGGCCCTCTTCCCACACCTCCCAACATGTCACTTCAACATAGACTGCAAAATTAATGTCAGACTCCAGAACTACTGCCTAAAGCCACCAGAACAAAAACGAGTGCTTTTATTGTTCAGAATAGAGACATACTCCATATTTTAGAGTACACTATAAGGAGTATGACACCAAGATGTTGTCCGTACGGTTCACGGTCATAGGGTCTTACAGGAGGGGTCTTTTAAAAGGGCATAAAATGGCCCCTTTCATCATGATTTTCAAAAAAATGGTTTGTGAAACAAATGTTAAAAGCATTTAAAATATTTCACGCGTGGAAGCACCCTACTGTCTCGAAGACAGTGTGCTGCCCATGATGTGTTAAAGAATAGAAAGGAATAGAGTAGAAATATTACTTTATTGGTCATCTGACATAAATGAATATCATATGATCAACAATGGACACTGTACAGACAATGCGGTCCATATCAAATTTGCAGGTTTGTGTTGATCACAAGTCAAACTATTTGTGTACAAAATTGAGGGCAATGGAAGAGTTCTAAGTAAAGCCCACATTTATTTCAAGAAACAAGCCTTGTTTTTAGTCTGATTGTAGATGAAAAACAGGATTGTTACAGTGTCTTTATTACATGAAATAGTTTCTCATTAAAGAGGAAGTTTCTGTTTTAAATAAACATTTTAATAGCAGACTGCCTATCCCCACGGTTACAACACCCCTTTTCTTCTTTACGACAAACAAGCAGTGTTTTGTTTGACTTTCGATTCCAGTTTAATTCAGTACAGTATTACATATCTCTTCCATTGACTAAGCTGAAACATAAAGTGTATCAGCTTTCTGTGTCCACTACACACATTCTCTCACAGTCCGCCATAGGGGTCAATTGCATTGTGTCAGTTCAGTATGTGAACTGGAATTCTGAATTAAAGAATTGGAATATCCCCATTGAAAACGAAAGGCACTTTTCTATTCTAGAATGGAATTTCTCAATTCAGCTTCTAGAACTAACAGAATTGTATTGGAATTGACCCCAGCCTGTGTCCAAGGAGTTGACAGCAACATCCTGTCTTGTCTGACATAGATAACTTTGTAGGAACCATCAGCTGTCTGTCTGTGAGTGAGTGTATCCCAACAGCTTTGTTTTCAGGAGATTTGTACATGATGAAACAATAGATACCTCAGATTTAAATAGATGTTTTGTGCAAACCATTTATGTCCTCTGTCTTGCCTCTGGTTGATGATGTGACTTGTTTGTAAAGTCAGGAAAGGTCTTAAAGGTCTCTGTTCAGATTTCTACCCACTTTATCAATGGCTCTGCATAGAGACATGGAAAATAAACAACACTACTATTCCATTGAGATTGTGAGAGTTGTAACTGTGTAGCTACAGATAATTACTCAACTGTTTAACATCACAGTATTGGAGCAACTTGACATAAAGAGTGACTGACTATTCAATATGCATACAAGTTTGAGTGAAATACTATAGAACTGATTGCCCCAGACTGACAGTGCTACTAGTCCTCATCGTTCCAGTGGAATCTTCTCTTCACACAGGCTGGCTAACGGGTAGAGGTGCTCCTTAGCCCACTGATACTGCACAGAGAGCACATAGAACTCGAATTTGAAATACTTTTGTATATATAGTGTATGTGGACACCCCTTCAAATTAGTGGATTTGGCTATTTCAGCCACACCCATTGCTGACAGGTGTATAAAATTGAGCACACAGCCATGCAATCTCCATAGACAAACATTGGCAGTAGAATGACCTTACTGAAGAGCTCAGTGACTTTCAACGTGGCACCGTCATAGGATGCCACCTTTCCAACAAGGCACTTCGTCAAATTTCTGTACTGCTAGAGCAGCCCCGGTCAACTGTAAGTGCTGTTATTGTGAAGTAGAAACGTCTAGGAGCAACAATGGCCCAGCCGCGAAGTGGTAGGCCACACAAGCTCACAGAATGGGACCGCTGAGTGCTCACCCCTTTCCACCACCGCAATTGCCAATTCTGTGCCAGTGTTATTGACAAACCTCCCCGTGCCTCCCTCCCCCATTTTGTCCACATACTTTTGTGTGTGTATATATAAAAATTGTCTGTCCTCGGTTGCAACACTCAATACAGAGTTCCAAACTGCCTCTGTAAGCAATGTTGGCACAATAATTGTTCGTCAGGAGCTTCATGAAATGGGTTTCCATGGATGAGCAGCCGCACACAAGCCTAAGATCAGCATGTGGAATGCCGAGCGCCATTGGACTCTGCAGTGGAAACGTGTTCTCTGGAGTGATGAATCACGCTTCACCATCTGGCAGTCCGATGGCTGAAACTGGGTTTAGCGGATGCCAAGAGAACGCTACCTGCCCGAATGCATAGTGACAACTGTAAAGTTTGGTGGAGTAGGAATAATGGTCTAGGGCTGTATTTCATGGTTCGAGCTAGCTCCCTTAGTTCCAGTGAAGGGAAATCTTAACGCTACAGCATACAATTACATTTTAGACGATTCTGTGCTTCCAACTTTGCAGCAACAGTTTGGGGAAGGCTCTTTACTGTTTCAGCATGACAATGCCCCCATGCACAAAGCGAGGTCCATACAGAAATGGTTTGTCGAAGATTGGTGTGGAAGAACTTGACTGGCCTGCACAGAGCCCTGACCTGAACACCTTTGAGATTAATTGCAACGCCGACTGCGAGCCAGGCCTAATCGCCCAACATGCAGTGCCTTGCAAAAGTATTCATCCCCCTTGGCGTTTTTCCTATTTTGTCGCATTACAACCTGTAATTTAAATGGATTTTTATTTGGATTTCATGTAATGGACATACACAAAATAGTCCAAATTGGTGAAGTGAAATGAAAAAAATTACTTGTTTCCAAAAATTCCAAAAAATAAATAACGGAAAAATGGTGTGTGCATATGTATTCACCCCCTTTGCTCTGAAGCCCCTAAATAAGATCTGGTGCAACCAATTACCTTCAGAAGTCACATAATTACTTAGATTGCACACAGGTGGACTTTATTTAAGTGTCACATGATCTCAGTATATATACACCTGTTCTGAAAGGCTCCAGAGTCTGCAACACCACTAAGCAAGAGGCACCACCAAGCAAGCGGCACCATGAAGACCAAGGAGCTCTCCAAACAGATCAGGGACAAAGTTGTGGAGAAGTACAGATCAGGGTTGGGTTATAAAAAAATATCAGAAACTTTGAACATCCCACGGAGCATCATTAAATCCATTATTAAAAAATTGAAAGAATATGGCACCACAACAAACCTGCCAAGAGAGGGCCGCCCACCAAAACTCACAGACCAGGCAAGGAGGGCATTAATCAGGGAGGCAACAAAGAGACCAAAGATAACCCAGAAGGAGCTGCAAAGCTCCACAGTGGAGATTGGAGTATCTGTCCATAGGACCACTTTAGGCCGTATTCTCCACAGACCTGGGCTTTACGGAAGAGTGGCCAGAAAAAAAAGCCATTGCTGAAAGAAGAAATTAAGCAAACACGTTTGGTGTTCGCCAAAAGTGTGTTCGCATGTGGGAGACTCCCCAAACATATGGAAGAAAGTACTCTGGTCAGATGAGACTAAAATTTAGCTTTTTGGCCATCAAGGAAAATGTCTGGCGCAAACCCAACACCTCTCATCACCCCGACAACACCATCCCCACAGTGAAGCATGGTGGTGGCAGCATCATGCTGTGGGGATGTTTTTCTTCGGCAGGGACTGGGAAACTGGTCAGAATTGAAGGAATGATGGATGGTGCTAAATACAGGGAAATTCTTGAGGGAAACCTGTTTCAGTCTTCCAGAGATTTGAGACTGGGACGGAGGTTCACCTTCTAGCAGGACAATGACCCTAAGCATACTGCTAAAGCAACACTTGAGTGGTTTAAGGGGAAACATTTAAATGTCTTGGAATGGCCTAGTCAAAGCCCAGACCTCAATCCAATTGAGAATCTGTGGTATGACTTAAAGATTGCTGTACACCATCAGAACCCATCCAACTTGAAGGAGCTGGAGCAGTTTTAAGTTGAAGAATGGGCAAAAATCCCAGTGGCTAGATGTGCCAAGCTCATAGACATACCCCAAGAGACTTGCAGCTGTAATTGCTGCAAAAGGTGGCTCTACAAAGTATTGACTTTGGGGTGATGAATAGTTATGCACGCTCAAGTCTTCCGTTTTTTTGTCTTATTTCTTGTTTGTTTCACAATAAAACATATTTTGCATCTTCAAAGTGGTAGGCATGTTGTGTAAATCAAATGATACAAACTCCCCAAAAATCCATTTTAATTCCAGGTTGTAAGGCAACAAAATAGGATAAATGCCAAGGGGGTGAATACTTTCGCAAGCCACTGTAAGTGCCCAACTTCACTAATGCTCTTGTGGCTGAATGGAAGCAAGTCCCCGCAGCAATGTTCCAACATCTAGTGGAAAGCCTTCCCAGTAGAGTGGAGGCTGTTATAGCAGCAAAGGGGGGACCAACTCCATACTAATGTCCATGATTTTGGGATGAGACGTTCGACGAGCAGGTGTCCACATACTTTTTGTCATGTAATGTAGAACTCAAGAACATAAAGGATTCACGAACATGACATACAGTTCAAGAACAGAACTCAAGAACATGATCTCGTCTTTTTGTGTGTGTTCCCCACCTTTGGGTGTATCCAGTCGTAGCAGGTGTGTCTGTAGTGTTCTAGGACCTGTGTGTCAAGGGTGAAGGAGGAGATGTGTGAGCAGTGGGCTGACTGAACCCGTAGACACTGTTCCTCAGACTCAGTTCCTCTCTGTAACCTCCACCACAGATGCTAGGATATGCTCTTGCACCTGGCAGGCCAGAGAAACACTGGCAGGGGTCAACTTAAATATGAATTATTGGGATTGCCTTGGGAATGGTGGGAA
Source organism: Coregonus clupeaformis (assembly GCF_020615455.1). NCBI lineage: Eukaryota > Metazoa > Chordata > Actinopteri > Salmoniformes > Salmonidae > Coregonus > Coregonus clupeaformis. The sequence goes on along the minus strand of NC_059204.1, from coordinate 48,820,533 downwards.
GGTCCAACAATAATATGTTTTACATTGTTTTACACACATGAATCCTTAAGAGTAACATAATGAAAACATCCCCATCAAAATATGTCAGTTTAGGCCTCCCGAGTGGCGCAGCGGACCCGGGTTCGATCCCAGGCTGTGTCACAGCTGGCCGTGACCGGGAGACCCATGAGGCGGCGCACAATAGGCCCAGCGCCGTCCGGGTTAGGGGAGGGTTTGGTCGGCCAGGATTTCTTTGTCCCATCGCGCTCTAGCGACTCCTTGTGTTGGGCCGGGCGCCTGCAAGCTGACTTCGATTGCCAGCTGGACGGTGTTTCCTCCGACACATTTGTGCGGCTGGCTTCCGGGTTAAGCGAGCAGTGTGTCAAGAAGCAGTGCGGCTTGGCAGGGTTGTGTTTCGGAGGACACATGGCTATCGGCCTTCACTTCTCCCAAGTCCATAGGGGAGTTGCAGCGATGGGACAAGACTGCAACTACCAATTGGGGAGAAAAAGGGGAAAAAAAAAGCTAGAGATATGTTTTTTTTGCATGGGCATACACCTATATTGGCCTTCCGCAACTGCGGTGGTAGGTGGCCGAGCTACAGCGGTGTTTGTCAGACCATGAGACATCCCGAAAATCGGTCTTCTCACTAGAACGTCTGAAAGATGAGACTCTCACGAACACAGTGGTGTTCTCCGTTTTGCTCTACGACCTCCACAAGAGTCACAGGACTCGTCTAAATGTAACCCATACAAATGAATGGAAGTATGGAGGTAGTTTTGTGACAACAAAAATAAGGGGTTTAATATGTTTAAAAATATATATATATATATATATCTATATCCTGAGCTTTATTATATCGACAAATATATGGGACAAGCACTGCAAAACCTAATTCCTTATTCATTTTATTTTTTTACTGTCTTTTTTGCCATTTATTAATGTGTTTTCAATGCAGGGTTTTTTATACCTAAAGGTGGTTAACCTCGAGGTGTTTCTAAATTAGACAGACAGCCAAACTCCATTCAAGAATGACATGGGCCGACGTGAATATTTTTAACAGTTTTATATTTGTATTGCATTGTTCAATAAATCCCTCTTGTAACTAAGGTATTGTGTTATATCATGCATATGACAGTCTTAAAGGGAAATGTCTACATTTCTCAACCTCATATTCATCATCTCCAGCTCCACCCCAACATCAACATATGTGAAAATGGCGTGTTTCTATGTTTTGTAGTAAAAAAGATAGAGGAAGATACGTTTTTCCAATGACATCATCGGTGTGCATCATGTAATTTTAACCAATTATGAGTAGGCATTGCTTACTAATTGCCTATTCATTGCCTACAAATTGGTTGATGTCATTGGAAAAACGTATCTCCATCTTTCTTTTTTACTACAAAACATAGAAACATGGCATTTTCGCATATGTTGATGTTGGGATGGTGCTGGAGATGATGAAGATGACATTTTAGAAATGTGTCTTTAAGTAGCCTTTATAAAAAGTTTATAGGCTCCCGAGTGGCGCAGCGGTCTAAGGCACTGCATCTCAGTGCTTGAGGCATCACTACAGACCCCCTGGTTCGATTCCAGGCTGTAACACAACCGGCCGTGATTGTGAGTCCCATAGGGCGGCGCACAATTGGCCCCGGGTTTGGCCGGTGTAGGCCGTCATTGTAACTGACTTGCCTAGTTAAATAAAGGTAAAATAAAAAATAAAAAAATAGTTTTGTCATGTGCACAAGTACAGTGAAATCCCTTACTTGCAAGCGCTTTCCCAACAGTGCAGTAATCAATATCAGTAGTACTATAAAGTAAAGTAGAACAAAAACACATGAGAAATAGAAATAAGAAGAACACAAGAAAGTAAGTAAGCTTCTGTAAACTCAGCTAAAAAAAGAAACGTCCCTTTTTCAGGACCCTGTCTTTCAAAGATAATTTGTAAAAATCTAAAAACTTCACAGATCTTCATTGTAAAGGGTTTAAACACTGTTTCCCATGCTTGTTCAATGAACCATAAACAATTAATGAACATGCACCTGTGGAATGGTCGTTAAGACACTAACAGCTTACAGATGGTAGGCAATTAAGGTCAAAGTTATGAAAACGTAGGATACGAAAGAGGCCTTTCTACTGACTCTGAAAAACACCAAAAGAAAGATGCCCAGGGTCCCTGCTCATCTGCGTGAATGTGCCTTAAGCATGCTGCAAGGAGTCATGAGGACTGCAGATGTGGCCAGGGCAATAAATTGCAATGTCCGTACTGTGAGACGCCTAAGACAGCGCTACAGGGAAACAGGACGGACAGCTGATCGTCCTCGCAGTGGCAGACCATGTGTAACAACACCTGTACATCCGAACATCACACCTGCGGGACAGGTACAGGATGGCAACAACAACTGCCCGAGTTACACCAGGAACGCACAATCCCTCCATCAGTGCTCAGACTGTCCGCAATAGGCTGAGAGAGGATGGACTGAGAGCTTGTAGGCCTGTTGTAAGGCAGATCCTCATCAGACATCACCGGCAACAACGTCGCTTATGGGCACAAACCCACCATCGCAGGACCAGACAGGACTGGCAAAAAGTGCTCTTCACTGACGAGTCACAGTTTTTGTCTCACCAGGGGTGATGGTCGGATTCGCGTTTATCGTTGAAGGAATGAGTGTTACACCGAGGCCTGTACTCTGGAGCTAGATCGATTTGGAGGTGGAGGGTCCGTCATGGTCTGGGGCGGTGTGTCACAGCATCATCAGACTGAGCTTGTTGTCATTGCAGGCAATCTCAACGTAGTGCATTTCAGGGAAGTCATCCTCCTCCCTTATGTGGTACCCTTCCAGCATGACAATGCCACCAGCCATACTGCTCGTTCTGTGCATGATTTCCTGCAAGACAAGAATGTCAGTGTTCTGCCATGGCCAGCAAAGAGCCCGGACCTCAATCCCATTGAGCACGTCTGGGACCTGTTGGATCGGAGGGTGAGGGCTAGGGCCATTCCCCCCATAAATGTCCGGGAACTTGGTGGAAGAGTGGGGTAACATCTCACAGCAAGAACTGGCAAATCTGATGCAGTCCATGAGGAGGAGATGCACTGCAGTACTTAATGCAGCTGGTGGCCACACCAGATACTGACTTTTACGTTAGATTTTGACCCCCCCCTTTGTTCAGGGACACATTACTCCATTTCTGTTAGTCACATGTCTGTGGAACTTGTTCAGTTTATGTCTCAGTTGTTGAATCTTGTTATGTTCATACAAATATTTACACATGTTAAGTTTGCTGAAAATCAAAGCAGTTGACAGTGACAGGACATACTTTTTTTGCTGAGTTGATATGCACGGTCAGTTCCAGGATCAGGGTCAATACCATAGTTACAATGTGCAGTGGTAGGGGCAGAAGTTGCACTCGGAAAGTATTCAGACCCCTTTACTTTTTCCACATTTTGTTACGTTACAGCCTTATTCTAAAACTGATTAACAAATTTTTTTTCACTCATCAATCTACAAACAATACCCCATAATGACAAAGCAAAAACTGGTTTTTAGACATTTTTGTAAGTTTATTAAACATAAAACTGAAATATCACATTTACATAAGTATTCAGACCCTTTACTCAGTACTTTGTTGAAGCACCTTTGGCAGCGATTAGAGCCTAGAGTCTTCTTGGGTATGACGCTACAAGCTTGGCACACCTGTATTTGGGGAGTTTCTCCCATTCTTCTCTGCAGATCCTCTCAAGCTCTGTCAGGTTGGATGGGGAGTGTCGCTGCACAACTATTTTCAGGCCTCTCCAGAGATGTGCGATCGGGTTCAAGTCCGGACTCTGGCTGGGCCACTCAAGGACATTCGGAGACTTGTCCAGAAGCCACTCCTGCGTTGTCTTGGCTGTGGGCTTAGGGTCGTTGTCCTGTTGGAAGGTGACCCTTCGTCCCAGTCTGAGGTCCTGAGCGCTCTGGAGCAGGTTTTCATCAAGGATCTCTCTGTACTTTGCTCTGTTCATCTTTCCCTCGATCCTGACTACTCTCCCAGTCCCTGCCACTGAAAAACCTCCCCACAGCATGATGCTGCCACCTCCATGCTTCACCGTAGGGATGGTGCCAGGTTTCCTCCAGACATGACGCTTGGCATTCAGGCAAGGAGTTCAATCTTGGTTTCATCAGACCAGACAATCTTGTTTCTCATTATCTGAGTGTCCTTTAGGTGCCTTTTGGCAAACTCCAAGCGGGCTGTCATTTACTGAGGAGTGGCTTCCGTCTGGCCACTCTACCATAAAGGCCTGATTGGTGGACTCCTGCAGAGATGGTTGTCCTTCTGGAAGGTTTTCCCATCTCCACAGAGGAACTCTGGAGCTCTGTCAGAGTGACCATCAGGTTCTTGGTCACCTCCCTGACCAAGGCCCTTCTCCCCTGATTGCTCAGTTTGGCCAGACCGCCAGCTCTAAGAAGAGTCTTGGTGTTTCCAAACTTATTCCATTTAAGAATGATGGAGGCCACTGTTCTTGGGGACCTTCAATGCTGCAGAAATGTTTTGGTACCCTTTCCAAGATCTGGGATACCCTTCCCCAGATCTGTGCCTCAACAAAATCCTGTCTCGGAGCCAGTGGCGGCTCCTGAAAAAATTCTCAGGAGGGGCAATTTTTCTGATGATTTAGGTGACCTACACACATTTTTAAAAAGATATGTCCAGCAACAACATGAAGACAGGGGCAGCATATAAGTCAATACCAGAAGCATTTATTGACTGATCTCAAAAGTGTTGGCTTACAAAAGCAAAATAAGTTATCACAGTAAAAATAATCAAGGGTGTTCTTTCACATTCCTCAACACTGCATAAACAATATGTATGGCTTTGTAAAAATGAGCAACCATATTCTGGCCAATTGTATAGATTTGTAAATATGAACAACCATATTCTGGCCAATTGTATAGATTTGTAAAAATGAACATGAACAGATTTTTTATTTTTTTGAATGGCAGTACCTTTCAAACATGTCTGCTTGCAGTAAGGTAGCACTCACAAGGTGGCCAGAGAAAGAGAACCTTTCTTTGGTGTGATCCAGGATGGTGTTGCAGACCTCTTCAGACAGCCTCTGCTTCTCCTCTTCTCTCAAAGCTGTTCTGGGTCTTTTGGCTCCTGTTGCTTCTTGCAGCTGCTGTTGAGAGGAGTCCCTGAAGGCAAACAGACCAATGTGTTTGTTGGCTTTGTACAGTATTGTTGTCTATGTGATGCACAGGTATATGCAATGTATCCATGTATAGTACAAATACTTCAGTTCCACTTAAAATGGGCAGGGATGCATAAAGTCTTTAGTGTTTAAGTTAGCCTTTGTGTCTCACATAGCCTGGATGTTCAGCACAGTATACAGTGGTGCTCATAAGCTTATGATCCCATGCTAAAGTTGACTAAAAAGAGGAATAAAAAGAAAAGAAAATTGGTGTCCTTAAAGGTTGGATTTTCCAACTTTTTTAATTAAGTCATTAAGATCAATTTCCAAAAGATGATTTTTTTATTTTTTTATTCCTCTTTTTAGTCAGCTTTAGAATGTGTTCATACACTTATGAGCACCACTGTACAGTACACATAGTATATAAAATAAGATAGATTACACCACTGGCCATATATAATGACAATAATGTAATTTCAAACACAAATGCAGTCTCCTTTCATGCATACATTTTCAAATAAAGCTCTGCTTTGAGAAAGATCGAATGATATTGTTTAATCTTTATCTTACCTTATGGCCTGCACACTGCTTGCGAAGCTGTCGAGGGCACGTTTGATAAAGACAGCATCGATGTCCTTATTCTGTAGCTTCTGGTACGGTGGGCTGGTCAAATGAACCCAATGAACCCGTCCGGATGGCTTCAAAACATTCTATGAGGTCGTCTCGATTCTCGTAGACAGTGTTCACGACTCTGCTGTTGCTAACCTCATCGTTGTGGCGGCGGACAGCTAGCCTGTATCCCTCATCCAGTTTAGTGGCAATATTCACTCTCACCAAAGCAGACAATCTCAAACAGCTATCAATGTGGGTCTTTGACAGCTCATTTTTCTTAATCTTTTCTGAAAGATGGTGCATGTCGGCTACACCAGTCGCTGTCCAAGCGTTGCTGTCTGCCGTTCATGGTTACGTTACGCTACGTATGACGAAAGCGCGTAAGTGCAAGCCCTCAGACACCCATAGAGAATGTATTGAAAGCTCAGAAATTTGAAAAAAAATATTTTACATTAGAGGCTATGAGAGACTTCTGGGCGATTTTCAACCTGACTGAAATCGCCCCAAAACGGGCGGGGACATTTGAAGCACGACTTTAGCCTGATTGGACATTTAGTGGCTGGCAGATCAGACGTGAACACTGAACTACTGTTGCCATGATATAATTGATTAGAAAAAAAATCCCTTCCTTTTCCCGTTTGGCAGTGCGTCGCCCATATCGCCCTATTGAACACACCGCCCATGCTCGGAGCTCTACGGACAATTCCTTCGCCCTCCCTTTTGGCAAATCTGACCATAACTCTATCCTCCTGATTCCTGCTTATAAGCAAAAACTAAAGCAGGAAGCACCAGTGACTTTGTTAATAAGGTAGTGGTCAGATGACGCAGATGCTAAGCTACAGGAGTGTTTTGCTAGCACAGACTGGAATATGTTCCGGGATTCTTCTGATAGCATTGCGGAGAACACCACATCAGTCACTGGCTTCATCAATAAGTTAATCGATGACGTCATCCCCACAGTGACTGTACATACATACCCCAACCAGAAACCATGGATTACAGGCAACATACGCACTGAGCTAAAGAGTAAAGCTTCCGCTTTCAAGGAGTTGGACTCTAACCCGGACGCTTATAAGAAATCCCGCTATGCACTCCGACAAACCATCAAACAGGCAGAGTCAATACATGACTAAGATTGAATCGTACTACACCGGCTCTGACGCTTGTAGGATGTGGCAGCCTACCAGACGAGCTAAATCACTTCTATGCTCACTTCGAGGCAAGCAACACTGAAGCATGCGAGAGCATCAGCTGTTCCGGAAGACTATGTGATCACGCTCTCCGTAGCCGTTGTGAGTAAGACATTTAAGCAGGTCAACATTCACAAGGCCGCAGGGCCAGACTAATTACCAGGACGTGTACTCCAAGCATGCGCTGCCTAACTGGCAAGTGTCTTCACTGACATTTTCAACATGTCCCTGACTGAGTCTGTAATACCAAAATGTTTCAAGCAGACCACCATAGTCCCTGCCTAAATGACCACCGACCCGTAGCACTCATGTCTGTAGCCATGAAGTGATTTGAAAGGCTGGTCATGGCTCACATCAACACCATTATCCCAGAAACCCTAGACCCACTCCAATTTGCATACCGCCCCAACAGATCCACAGATGATGCAATCCCTATTGCACCACACACTGCCCTTTCCCACCTGGACAAGAGGAACACCTACGTGAGAATGCTTTTCATTGACTACAGCTCAGCGTTCAACACCATAGTGCCTTCGAAGCTGATCACTAAGCTAATGACCCTGGGACTAAACACCTCCCTCTGCAACTGGATCCTGGACTTCCTGACGGGCCGCCCCCAGGTGGTAAGGGTAGGTAACAACACATCTGCCACGCTGATCCTCAACACGGGGCCCCTCAGGGTGCGTGCTAAGTCCCCTCCTGTACTCCCTGTTCACCCATGACTGCATGGCCAGGCACGACTCCAGCACGATCATTACATTTTCCGATGACACAACAGTGGTAGGCCTGATCACCGACAACGATGAGACAGCCTATAGGGAGGAGGTCAGAGACCTGGCCGTGTGGTGCCAGGATAACAACCTCTACCTCAACGTGATCAAGACAAAGGAGATGATTTAGGACTACAGGAAAAAAAAGAGGACTGAGCACTTCCCCATTTTCATCGCCGGGGCTGTAGTGGAACAGGTTGAGAGCTTCAAGTTCCTTGGTGTCCACATCACCGACAAACTATCATGGTCCAGGGCAGTGTGAGCAGGACCAGCGGTGTCATTTGACTTAATAAATGAGGATCGGATGTCGTCAACCTTCTTTTCAAAATGGTTGACAAAGTCATCCACAGAGAGGGAGGAGGGAGGGGGAGGAGGAGGAGTCTAGTTTTCCCTCATTTCCGCTCGGCTGCCCGGAGCCCTCTTCTGTGAGCTCGCAATGAGTCGTCAAGCCACGGAGCAGGAGGGGAGGACCGAGCCGGCCGGGAGGATAGGGGACATAGAGAGTCAAAAGATGCAGAAAGGGAGGAGAGGAGGGTTGAGGAAGCAGAATCAGGAGATCGGAGGGAGAAGGATTTAGCAGAGGGAAGAGATGATAGGATGGAAGAGGAGAGAGTAACGGGAGAGTGAGAGCGAAGGTTGGGACGGCACATTACCATCTGAGTAGGGGCAGAGTGAGTAGTGTTGGAGGAGAGCGAGAGAGAAAAGGATACAAAGTAGTGGTCGGAGACTTGGAGGGGAGTTGCAGTGAGATTAGTAGAAGAACAGCATCTAGTAAAGATGAGGTCAAGCGTATTGCCTGCCTTGTGAGTAGGGGGGGACGGTGAGAGGGTGAGGTCAAAAGAGGAAAGGAGTGGAAAGAAGGAGGCAGAGAGAAATGAGTCAAAGGCAGACGTAGGGAGGTTAAAGTCACCCAGAACTGTGAGGGGTGAGCCATCCTCAGGAAAGGAACTTGTCAAGCTCATTGATGAACTCTCCAAGGGAACCTGGAGGGCGATAAATGACAAGGATGTTAAGCTTGAATGGGCTAGTGACTGTGACAGCATGGAATTCAAATGAGGAGATAGACAGATGGGTCAGACGAGGAAAGAGCAGTAGGAGTAGCAGTGTTTTCTGTGGTAATCCATGTTTCCATCAGCGCCAAGCAGTCGAGGGACTGGAGGGTAGCATAGGCTGAGATGAACTCTGCCTTGTTGGCCGCGGAACGGCAGTTCCAGAGGCTGCCGGAGACCTGGAACTCCACGTGGGTCGTGCGCGCAGGGACCTCCAGGTTAGAGTGGCAGCAGCCACACGGTGTGAGGCGTTTGTATGGCCTGTGCAGAGAGGAGAGAACAGGGATAGACAGACACATAGTTGACAGGCTACAGAAAAAGGCTACAATAATGCAAAGGAGATTGGAATGAAATGAACTAAACATCTGGGAAAGCGAGAGAGCGGGGCCTCCCTCACTTACGTTTCACTGAAACACTCAAATATAACTCTCCCAACTTCCATTTTACAAATTATAATTGTTGTAAACTACAGCGGTTCAATGTTTTCTAGGAATAGACTCTAACTTAGTTTATTCAGCTAGCTAACTTGCTGGTACAGTAGCTGTGTGTGAGCAAATTAAGTGTGTGAGTGTGTGTGAGTGAGTGTATAGAGTTCTGTGAGTGTGCATAGTCAGTGCAATTTTTTAAAATAAAAGGGTAAATGCAAATAGTCAGTGTAGTAGTTTTATTAGCTATTTAGCAGTCTTATCGCTTGGGGATAGAAGCTGTTCAGGAGCCTGTTGGTGTCAGTCTTCCTCAGTTACCGCTTGCCATGCAGAAGCAGAGAGAACAGTCTATGGCTTGGGTGGCTGTGGTCTTGAACAATTTTCCGGGCATATCTTTCACACCACCTGATATAGAGGTCTTGGATGGCAGGGATTAGTTTCAATGTCATGGGAGTCCAGTACCTTTAGCTCCTCCCTCTCCTCAGGGCTTGCTGCTGATTGAGTTTGTCTCTGCAGAATGGTCACCTGGACGTCTGAGCCCCTAGTGTAGTCTCTGGGCTCCATGACTCACCTGTGCTTCTGGAGCATACACACATAGACAAGGTAAAGATGATATAAAACAGGTACAGTAGTTAACAAATGAGACCAAACCTGTTTTATGCAGTATGGCTGCGTCTACACAGGCAGGCCAATTCTGATCTTTTTTTCCCACTAATTGGTCTTTGGCCAATCAGATCTTTAGACTATGTCCTATAGAGCTCACTGCTGCCACACAGTGGCCAAGTTGTTCATTAGAAAAACAGAACTGATTTTTGTTTCTATAAACAAATGATTTGATTGCATAAACACAGGTTGATTAGGTTTTTACAGACTACATATCTTTATTTACATGTTACCATCAATAATATTGCTATTTTTCTTTCTTCCTCTCTTCATCCAAGCAGCATGCCAAGGTTATATATGTATTTGTGTTTAGATTTCTGTACAGTCTATAAACATGTTTTTAGACATTTATATCATCTCAAAACCACAGCTCTCCAAACCACCAGTGCTGGTTATAAACTTGCCCTCAGTCCCAGTAGGGACATGGATGACATGAAACTATAGAATCTAGATATAGAAACTCGGTGATAGAAATCTTCTCAAACAATAGACCACTTTCCTTACATCCACTTTACCAGGTTGGAAAAGATATGACAGAAACATTTACAATAGTAAAACTATGACTAATCTACACATTACGATTAGATGCGGGTGTCAGCGACCATAATGGATTCATAATAAACTAATGGACCAATGGCCCTTTGCAATCACTTATAAATATATTAAGATATTTGAGAGAGCGAGGTGATTTTTGTGTGTGATGTACTACACTGCATGGCCAAGAACATAAATACATTATAGTAGCCTGCACATGAGATATTGAAAGTGAAAATATTTGATGAACGACCTCTGTAAACTACTCTGACTCTTGAACACGTTACAGTGTGTACAGTATGTGGATTTCAGAGGCTGTATGTATCAAGTGTCTCAGTGTATGAGTACTGATCTAGGATTAGCGCCATCCCGTCCATGTAATCTTCTTTTTCATTGTGATCTAAAAGAAAAAACTGATCCGAGATCAGCACTCCTAATCTGAGATGCTTCATGAATATGGGCCCTGGATAGGTACAGTAGCTGTAAAGAAAAAGCTCCACAAGGCCTTCAGGTTGGATAGGTGTTGGAGTTTCCACCATATGCTTTCATCCATCTAGTCCTATCAGATTTGTGAAGGGGAGTGAACGAGGGCAAAAGGGAAAAACACAAAAATGAAAAGCAATCTTAATTGGCCTGGTCAACGACATTTTAGACCACAACTGTATTATCCGTGGTTCAAGTTCCAAGCATTTGGGTGAAGTTCTTTCCTTAGTCACCAGACAGCAACCTTGTCCAAGCATAGACAGTCTAGCACACACATACACAGCACACCACCTTATGGACACGTAGAGTGATACGACATATGGTAAATATTGTACATACATACAGTGCCTTTAAATATCCACTGAGTCACATGCAGTGCAGACAGACAGACAGACAGTCGACTATACTGTAAGAACATTGTGAGGGAGTGAATGTCAGGTGTAGAAGGTTGACTATGTGACTCAAGACTATGTTAGTCAGCTGAGCTAAAGCCTAGGTGTTCGCTCTGGGAGCTAACACAAGTCTGTCCTTAAGTTGCAAACCACCTCTGTTACAGTGTAAACATACATTGGTAGAACGTCCACAGGTGAGTGACTGAGTAAATATACACTCTAAATATAAGATAGACAAGAATAAAATAAATAAACAGATTAACATGTTTAGATACAGTTTAAAACATTAAACAGTAGTGCAGTATCCTCAGTCAAGGGATACTGCCTTCCTGAAGTAATATGAACTGCAGAACCAAAAATTCAGGAATGGCTCAAAGCACCTGCTGCATATTGAATAGATTGGTGTTGATTAGAAAAGCAATCTTAAAGGGTTGGCCTTCTCTGATACAGAAATGAAGGAATAATCCCCACAAAATATAAAAAGATTGCTTTGCATCCCTTCCAGTATATCTATGTTAATCAAGTCCTCCTAGTGACTTTGCTTTGTCTTTGTTTGGATTTATTTTATTTTAACTGAAAAAAAATGGCTTTTCGTTTTCCTTCGTTGTCCTTCAGTCCTTGCACCCTCATGTCTGTTTACGGTTTACGATATAAATCAAAACAAACTTTATTTAAAAGAACAGATTGTTGTCCTTCACAGAGGTGTTTGGATTTTGACTGGCCTACCTTCCTGTTTTTACTGCAAAGAGAGGAAGTGAGGTTATATAACTGTTCCGCCCACTCCCCAGGTTCACAGTGTGATTGGCTACTCCATGCCGTTCCGCAGCATCTGATTGGCCGCGATGAGCATGACGCTGATAATGAAAGCCATGGCGAAGGCACAGATCAGACTCTTCCTCACGCATGTCTGTCTGTTCTTCTTCTTAGGATGGACTGAACGAGAGAAGAAAAGAGGGGAGGAGAGGACAGAAGAGGAGAGGAAAAGAGAATACATAAGTATAAGAGAAGTCACTTACTACATCGGAGGATAATTTTCCTCCCCTCCCTTTCCCCATCGTGTTAACATCACAATCTCGTCAAATAAAGTTTCTAGCATTTTTGGGGCCCTAAGCAAGATTTGGTTGCCCACCTCATGGACAAAACATGTTAGTGGCCCATCTCTTGTCGGTGGAGAGAAAAGTGTGCAGCTTTTATTCAAGTTAATGTCCTGCAATTCTACATATGTTTCCATGGGGCGTAGATACAATTTTGCAGTTTAAAGCAATTATTCTGCTATTTTACCATGGGATGGAGAGAAGATTGCAGTTTTCAAGCTACATTCCTGCAGTTCTACACATTTTGCCATGACTTATGCCATGTTCATATGATATCTGAGTGAGAGTGACTAACAAAATCAATGGGGGCCCCCTGGAGTTCAGGGCCCCTGGGCACGTGCCTTGCCCAGTAATTCGGCCATGACTGCTACAAGGTTTAGATAGCTGGCTAAACTAATTTACCTAGCAATCTATAAAATATTAGCTGACATTGGCTAATTGAGTGACTGTCAGTGACTGACATAACAATAGGGAAACTGCTGATGCATTACCATATTTCGAAAATGTACAACCAGAGGCAGTGTTTCTCGTGGCCGGTGATTTAAATGTAGGGAAACGGAAATCCATTTTCCTCAATCTTACCAGCATGACACCTGTGCAACTACACTTGTACTCCTGAGTGGCGCAGTGGTCTAAGGCACTGCATCGCAGTGCTAACTGTGCCACTAGAGATCCTGGTTCGAATCCAGGCTCTGTCGCAGCCGGCCGCGACCGGGAGACTCATGGGCGGCGCACAATTCGTCCAGGGTAGGGGAGGGAATGGCTGGCAGGGATGTAGCTCAGTTGATAGAGCATGGCGTTTGCAACGCCAGGGTTGTGGGTTCGATTCCCACGGGGGGCCAGTATTAAAAAATTAAAAAATGTATTCACTAACTGTAAGTCGCTCTGGATAAGAGCGTCGACTAAAATGTACAGGCAACAAAACTCTAGATCACCTTTACTCCACGCACAGAGACGTATACAAGGCCCTCCCTTTGGCAAATCGGACCATAATTTTATCCTCCTGCTTCCTGCTAACAAGCAAAAACTCTAACAGGAAGTACCAGTGAGACGCTCAATACAGAAGTGGTCCGATGAAGCAGATGCTAAGCTACAGGACTGTTTCGCTAGCACAGACTGGAATATGTTCTGGAATTCATCCGATAACATTGAGGAGTTTACCAAACTATCACGGATTACAAAGGGAAACCCCAGATGAGCTAAATGCCTTCTATGCATGCTTCGAGGCAAGCAACACTGAACGATGCATGAGAGCACCAGCTGTTCCGGACGGCTGTGTGATCTCGCTCTCTGTAGCCAATGTAATTAAGACCTTTAAACCAGACGGAATACCAGGACGCATACTCAGAGCATGCATTGACCAGCTGGCAAGTGTCTTCACTGACATTTTCAACCTATCCCTGACCTGGTCTGAAGTACCAACCATGGTTTCAAGCAGACCACCATAGTCCCCGTACCCAAGAACGCCAAGGTAACCTGCCTAAATGACTATCACCCCGTAGCCCTCACATCTATATCCATTAAATTATTTGAAAGGCTGGTCATGGCTCACATCAACACCATCATCCCAGACACCATGGACCCACTCCAATTCACATACTGTCCCAACAGATCCACAGATTACACAATCTCTATTGCATTCCACACTTCCCTCACCCACCTGGACAAAGGGAATACCTATGTAAGAATGCTGTTCATTGACTACAGCTCAGTATTCAACGCCATAGTCCCCTCCAAGCTCAGGACCCTGGGACTGAACACCTCCCGCTGCAATTGGATCTTGGACTTCCTGACAGGCCGTCCCCAGGTGGTGAGGGTACAGATGTCGGATCTTATAATGACCCATTTCATCACAGGAGGAAAATAATCCTGCAGCAAGAGGATTTGAATAAATATAGAATATTAGAATCACCGCCCGGGGACAGGTGGAAGCGTGTTTGTAGGCTATACAATAACTTAGACTGCAGGTCCAATGGGCATAAGTTCAAGTAGCCTATGTAGGCTACGTGCAGGCTACAGCACTTCTTGTGTGAATTCTTATGTGGATTACAATAAATGTACTTATTTGTAGGGGGTAGATGTATTTTTAATGAGGGAAAATCTGTTTTTTTTTATTAATTGTTTTATTGTATGTGACCCGTTTACAGAAACTAGGTGTATGTCGCACATCACTACTTCACAGGAGAGGCATTTTAATGTTTTTTGTATTTTTTTAATCAAAATACCTTTTGGGGCAGAAATGCCTTCTGGAACATTAACATTAACATTAACAACTTTAATGTGCCTTAATAACAAACTTGTATGCCATCTGTAAATACACTTGGTAGTGCACATGTAGCCAATAACCTGTTTTAGAGAAATGTAATCATTGAATATTGTAAGAGCTATCATCACCTGTTATAAAATGACAACAATGCCTTGCTAGCTGACTCACTTTTCCACTGTTGAAGCACTGTTTCCTGAAGCATTCTGCCCTGTTCTGAAACAACTCTATGGGTTTACCGTCATGCTGTGGATGTTTGGTCAGGAGATGTCGTTTATTAATTTGTTCATTTTGAGAGACTCATTACTAAGCACTTCCCCGCACAAAACACATTGTGGACGCTCCTCGTTATTTGTATGAAACCAAGAGAGAGAAACTCATCGCTGTATTTGCGTTTCATGACGATTGAGCTCAGTCAGAACTTGTGGCATGAGTCCATTTGATGACAGTGGTGAGCAGTGGCGATTTTAGCATGTAAATCTTGGTGGGGCAAACACATTTTTGTTGTTGTTGGGGGGGATGCATGCCAGCAAAGCCACTACACAACACTAAACAATACATTAATTGCACTATAACAGTGACAAACGGTGCCCACAAACTGTTAGGGCCTACATAAAGCTGTCCCAACCGCAGAGTCCCAACAGCAGTCCCAACACCTTACCACTGCTACACCTGGCTATCAGCGGAGCCTTGTCTGGCAGCGAAACAGTTCATTCAGCCTAGTTTACTGCCTTTAAGAAAAACATAGCTGATATGGCTGACTTGCTTAAACACATGTGGTTTCGACTGAAAATGGAGATGTACAAACTAGGCATAAGGGGAAGACAAGCGGATAAGAGGCAATACGTAATTTCTATTAAGACATGAGCGAGCTAGGACGGAAGTAGGCAATATAACTATTTATTCAGCACTTTGTCATCAATGTCTGTCATTCTCTGGATTTATGGTGCTTTCAAGACAACTGGGAACTCAGCAAAAACAAGGTCGAATCATGATGACGACAGTGATCTTCAGGTCGTAGCTCTAGAAAGAGGCCCGAGTTCCCGACTTACAATTTTGAGTTGCATATTTTCCAAGTCGGAGCTCGTTTTTTCCCCGAGTTCCCACTTGTTTTAAACTCACTGAAGTCAGATTTCCCAGTTCTATGTTAAGTTGTTTTGAGCGCGGCATAAATCTTGCTGGATTGACAGCATGGCCAATGTTGAATGTTTATCATATTAAGCTTGGAAAAGAGACCCTTAAACCCAGATTTGGGACCACACAGCCACTCCACTGAATAGCAGGCTAGTGACAGCTTTGCAATGCTTGCAGTTAGCCACTGATACCTTCCAAACAACTCATTGTTGAATTTGCGATTTCCAACTTGTTGTGTAATGTTTATGTCCAATAGCCGATGAGCACCGATACGTTTTATCTATAATTTCTCTTCATTATTTCTCTTCATATGACAAGGATTAAAAAGGATTTGCCAGTAGATTGTCGACTTAATTCATGATGACTGCTAGCTAAGATTTTGAAAGTATGATGTTGACATGATCAGTCCAATCAAAGCTACTGTAGATATAATGTGATTTGACATCATTTTATCTGTGGCCAATGACCTTGATCCTTCTTGGATGGGCACTTCTAATGTAACTCTATGGCAGCACCCAAGGGGCTTGAATTTCCAAGCTCTACCCTTAGATTTGGCCGTGACGTAGTGTCCCCATGAGTGACAGAACACTGAGCCAATCACGGCGCAACTCGAGAACATCAGAACCGTATTTTCCACTGGCTGCCCAACCACCACCACAGAAAGCACTTAGCTAGGCTGAAATGCCTGCATTTTTGCCTTACTCAAGAAAGCAAAAAAGAGACCATGTTTGTATGCGGCTTTATTAACTCAATGATTTTTTTTTTGATTTTTTTTACATTGTTTGCAAACTGATATGTGACACGTATTAATGTCAAAATAACATGCAAAACAGGCAACCCCTGCCCTGAATGACTGGTCGCCACTGGTGGTGAGTGATGGCTTGTGGGAATGACAATCAGTGGCTGACAGCGCAACATCTGCTGCTGAACGACAGCGCTGCAGCGTGTGGGTCGCGGAGTGATCTTCAAGAAAACTTCTGGAAAATGATCAGGTTAACCTCGAAGTTAACCACAGTGGCATCTCCCACTCGCGCAGCTGCTAAAGTGAGCAGAGACCGCTGTTAAGCAGAGAGCACACTGAACAGTGAGCGCAGTTGCACTTGGCCAAATCAATTTCAGTAATCAATGAAATAATTATACATTTACTCTGACACTTTTTAACAGGTCCGGGACCTGTTAAAAAAGAAAGGCTGGTTTACCTTGTCATCAATGACATGTGGCCCATTGTTTACCTTGTTACTTAGCAACGATGACAAGGGTGTTTCAAAGAGCTGTCAGTCAAGGTGAGCTCAAGAATATAAGCTCCCCGTCCACTGATAGTTCAATTCTTCAAAATATTATGGGTGATGATTTGGTCATTTAAATGCTAGGGAGGGAGAGGGCAGGGAGGAGAGAGATATGATAGGAAGGGTTGAGGGAGAGAGCAGGAGGAGAGGAAGGGTTGAGGGAGAGAGCAGGAGGAGAGGAAGGGTTGATGGAGAGAGCAGGAGGAGAGGAAGGGTTGAGGGAGAGAGCAAGAAGATGGTAACCTCTGGTTAAGCTTCCAATTCAAGTTTTTGTTTCTTCTCTCCCTCCCTTATCCTCTTCACTCTTTCCATGTTTCTCACATCCTCGTCTCCTCTACCCTCCTCTATTCCTCTTCCCTTTAAAATCTTCTCTCTCTCTCTCTCTCTCTCTCTCTGACCATGACTAACAGTTCTCCTCTCCTCCCTGCATTCCCTGCTGTCCTCCATTCTCTCATCTCTCCCATCTTCTTATTTCCTCTTCTCTCTCTCTCTCTCTCTCTCAAATTCAAATTCAGTTTGATTGTTCTGTAAAAATGTTAGGCATTTTCATTGTGAATTTGGGGAAGAAGGACTCTCTAAGTAATCTATATTTGTTCTTTACTTTCTCTCTCCTGACCTACAGCTATGACATAGTCTGTCCTCTCTGGCCAGCCAGGATGCCATTTTGATGGCGTCCTGTTTCAATTGCCAGGCTATGATCACTAATTCTGTATTTGGTTAATGGTTTTCTTTGTTTGAGTTGCTAATGTCAATCTTGTGTTTTTGGGCCAGTTTTGTTAAGGGGTCACTCTCTGGGCAGAGACTGTTGACCATAAATGCTCTGTGCTTGTATGACCCTTCATGTGATTGGGCTAGGTGCACCCAGAATTTCCATGCCCTTTTTTCAGTGGGGTGGTAGAAGAGGAAGCCTTCCAAGTTCTGCCCTGCATGCATGGTTTGTGGAATTTCTGCGTACATTTAGGATGTTTTTGCCAAATTCTGGGTGTTTTTCTGTGGGTGTTCTGTCCCATGATGTATATTTTGACTGTAATAGTGGGCCCCATATTTCACTGCCATACACAAGGATTGGTTGGATAATGGAGTCAAATATTTTAAGACAGATTTGAATAGCGAGGTTAAATTTGCTTATTGTTTTCTTTATTGAGTAGTGTGCTCTCCTTGCTTTCTCTACTAGTGTTTTGATGGCGATGTCGAACTGCCTTGATGCGCTGATATTAAGACCGAGTTAGGTATCAATTTTGACCTCACCTAGGGTAAAGTGGTATTTATTTCCTTGTGATATGGATTTCTTTTGTTTTGCTCATGTTCTTTGTCAGTGCCCAGTTTTGGCAGTAGGCATCTAACACAGGCTATGCTGTAACCCATATTCTGTTGGAGACAACAAGACCAGGTCATCTGAATAGAGAAGGAGCTTAATTTCTTTGTTGTCTAGGAGGAACCCAGGAGCTGTAGATTATTCCAACTTTTTCGCAAACTCATATATATATAGATATTAAAAAATGTTGGGCTCAAATTGCTGCCCTGGGTGACACCACGCACCTGTGTGAATAAATCTGTTATTTTCATTTATTTTCATTGTACATTGATTTAATAATGTTGTAGGTTCTTCCTCCAATTGCACTTTGGACGAGTTTGAGGAAGAGTCCTTTATGCCAGATAAAATCGAATGCCTTTTCGAAGTCAATAAAGCAGGCAAATATTTTACCCTTTGTGGATTGATAAACATGTTTTTTGATAAGGGTGTGGAGGGTGTAGATGTGATCAGAGGTTCTTTGTTTTGGTAGAAAGCCAATTTGACATGGACTTAAAACACTTTTTGTTAAGGAAGATGTGTATCCTCGTATTAATTATTCTACAGAAAACCTTCCCTAGATTACTGGTCACGCAGATCCCACAATAATTATTAGGGTCGAATTTGTCTCCACTTTTGAATATGGGTGTTATTATGCCTTTATTCCATATTTTGGAAAGTATCCTACATTCAGTGCTAGGTTGAAGAGATTGAGTATGGCTTCCTGCAGTTTAGGACTGCATATATTCAGCATCTCAGTGCAGATACTGTCTGGCCCACAGGCTTTTTGTTGGTCTGTAATTGTTGTTTCTAAGTTTTGTAATTTATAAACTCATTTACGCTGAGTCTCAGTTCATTTCTGGTATTCTGGATTTTCATACCGTTTTTCAAAGTAGATTGGTCCCCTACCTCTGCGGAAGCACAGTTCCCGCTCAGCCCAGTCAAAACTGTTCGCCAATGGTGGAACAAGCTCCCTCACGATGCCAGGACAGAGGAGTCACTGACCACCTTCCGGAGACACTTGAAACACTACCTCTTTAAGGAATACCTGGGATAGTATAAAAGTAATCCTTCTTGGAAAATCCACTTGACATCGGAGCCTGCATTGTTCACCATGCTTTACAAAGCGAACTAATTATTGGACCTTGAATACATCCTTTAGATCATTGAGAATAATTTATTTTTGAACATTATTGTTTTTCTGCACATTCACTCAAATATCACTCATATGGTCAATTTACTCAACCCATATACACTACCAGTCAAAAGTTTGGACACACCTACTCATTCAAGGGTTTTTCATTATTTTTTAAAACTATTTTCTACATTGTAGAATAATAGTGAAGACATCAAAACTATGAAATAATACATATGGAATCATGTAGTGACCAAAAAAGTGTTAAACAAATCAAAATATATTTTATATTTGAGATTCTTCAAAGTAGTAGGCACCCTTTGCCTTGATGACAGCTTCGCACACTCTTGGCATTCTCTCAACCAGCTTCATGAGGTAGTCACCTGGAATGCATTTAAATTAACAGGTGTGCCTTCTTAAAAGTTAATTTGTGGAATGTATTTCCGTCTTAATGTGTTTGAGCCAATCAGTTGTGTTGTGACAAGGTGGGGGGGTATACAGAATATAGCCCTATTTGGTAAAAGACCAAGTCCATATTATGGTATGAACAGCTCAAATAAGCAAAGGGAAATGACAGTCCATCATTACTTTAAGACAGGAAGGTCAGTCAATACGGAACATTTCAAGAACTTTTAAAGTTTCTTCAAGTCGCAAAAACCATCAAGCGCTATGATGAAACTGGCTCTAATGAGGACCGCCACAGGAATGGAAAACCCAGAATTACGTCTGCTGCAGAGGATACATTTATTAGAGTTATCAGCCTCAGAAATTGCAGGCCAAATAAATGCTTCACAGAGTTCAAGTAACAGACACATCTCAACACCAACTGTCAGAGGGGACTGTGTGAATCAGGCCTTCATGATCGAATTGCTGCAAAGAAACCACTACTAAAGGACACCAATAAGAAGAAGAGACCTGCTTGGGCCAAGAAACATGAGCAATGGACATTAGACCGGTGGAAATTTGTGCTTTGGTCTGGAGTCCAAATGGGACATTTTTGGTTCAAACGTGTGGGTGAACAGATGATCTCCGCATGTGTAGTTCCCACCGTAAAGCATGGAGGGGGAGGTGTTATGGTGTGGGGGTGCTTTGCTGGTGACACTGTCTGTGATTTATTTAGAATTCAAGGCACACTTAACCAGCATGGCTACCACAGCATTCTGCAGCGATACGCCATCCCATCTGGTTTGGGCTTAGTGGGACTATCATTTGTTTTTCAAAAGGACAATGACCCAACACACCTCCAGGATGTGTACGGGCTATTTCACCAAGAAGGAGAGTGATGGAGTGCTGCATCAGATGACCTGGCCTCCACAATCCCTCGACCGCAACCCAATTGAGATGGTTTGAGATGAGTCGGACGGCAGAGTGAAGGAAAAGTAGCCAACAAGTGCTCAGCATATGTGGGAAATCCTTCAAGTCTGTTGGAAAAGCATTCCAGGTGAAGCTGGTTGAGAGAATGCCAAGAGTGTGCAAAGCTGTCATCAAGGCAAAGGGTGCCTATTTGAAGAATCTCAAATATAATATATTTTGATTTGTTTAACACTTTTTTAATTACTACATGATTCCATATGTGTTATTTCATAGTTTCCATGTCTTCACTATTATTCTACAATGTAGAAAATAGTAAAAATAAAGAAAAACCCTTGAATGAGTAGGTGTGTCCAAACTTTTGACTGGTACTGTATATCAAATGTAACCCAACGCGTTTTCGCTTTGACTGCTATACAAACTCTGTATTGCTTTCCGATGTTTTGTCACTGGAAGTTTCCTTTACAACGTGGGCAATGCTGAACTATTTGGCAAGGCAACTGTGTGTAGAGCAGTAAGAAGAGTCTGCCTTGCATTTAATAGATTTTTTTATGTCTTTGTTGCATTCTCAGGCCATCAAGGAGGACTTTTACAGAATGGCAGGTACAGCAGGCTGCGGTCAGCTGACTGCCAGTGATGCTTTTCTAATCTCAAATGAATAAGCCAAGGCAACATGATAAAAATGATAAATAGCCTAATTCATCCCATAGAATTTCCAATCGTCATTGGTGTTATAGATGGGACACATATCCCCCATTCAAAGACCCTCTGGACCAAAAGAAGGAGACTACGTGAATTGAAAATATTTTCACAGCATTAACGAACAGGCAGCTATTGAATACTGTAGGCTACACTTTCAACAAACCAAATCATTTTCAGGAAGTCATTCAATTCAATGATCTTCCTTACTTCTTTTGTCAGATGATCTGTGACTCCCATGGGGTTACAACTAAACATAGAACACATTGTTGCCTGTGTTGTCATGAAAAGCACTCTATTAATTCAATAAAATATTATTCATCCTACATAGGCTATGGAATGGGCCTACCATTGCAATTGTGACATAGGCTACTACAACTTACATATTAGGCCATAACCTTGACACTTAATATCACCAGCGTTGCAATAAAATTGCTCTCTCTATAAAGCGAAAGCATTATTACTAATCACCCATATATGTAAGCCAGGCCTATTAGATATTGGAATCGTGCCACTTCACTTGAGGATTTACTCAATTTTCTGCCAGGCTCCCTCTCTGGCTTTTGCGGCGGCGGATATATGTATTTTGGGGGGTAAATATGTGAACATATTAGTTTTATATTGTTACAATTGTTTCTTGTGCTAGACTTGTGAAATATTGGGCCCTGTCTTTTGACTCCATATCTATTGTATTTTTCTGTCATCGACATGAGGACCTTTTTGAATGTTGTGTGCATGCGCCAGTTGTCAGATCAACCAATCTGCGCTTCGCTTAGTCTAATAACTTAAACGAGAAGAAGCTGTTCTGGAAACAAGAAATCCTGGACTCCCTCGACTGGTTAAGACAAGCAGGATATGTTCAGGAAATCCTGAATTTGTTAAACCATCTTTCTGGAATACCCCTCTGGTCTGTGAGGTTTCTGTGTTTTTGGTTGAACAGTTACCTCAGGTTTTTCCTGGCAGTGTTATATTCCCTGTACACACACTTGTGACCCACCATCTCTTTTCAGTCTTACAGTATGTTCCAAAATGTAAAATGGTGTTTTTTACATTGGATAAAAGTACAGACCCAGAGCTTCAAAATGGCATATTATACACTGTAGTTGCAGGAAACATGGGGAAGTAGTGCTGCTTCAAAAGTTGATAAAAGTATAATCCCATTTAGGAGAAAAAGGCATTCAAAAATTTTGCTGCGATTTTCAGACTTGCTCTATATTAATCCTTGGGAAACATATATTTAGAAAATGAATACTTTCACCAAATTGCCTAAATGGATTCTCAGAACATTATATCACCAAGTTCCCCATTAAGCAAACCATTTACAGTATTAAATAGCCTGTTGTATAATAAAGATAACCTTTCACATTGAACAGCTACAATGCTGCTCTTTGTTTCTGCCCTTTTAGCATCGTTCACACCCTCTAAAGCCTTAGACATTTTAGCATTTACATTTGAGTCATTTAGCAGACGCTCTTATCCAGAGCGACTTACAGTTAGTGAGTGCATACATTTTTTCATACATTTTTTAGACCCACACCATCTCTTAAAGGATTCACATTGAAACGTGACTGTGGCCATGTGCTAAAGCAGTGAGGTAGTTCCTAAAAAACAAACAAGATTTCAACATTAAAGTACTTTATTAACTTCAAGTGCTAAAGGCAGTAGCCTACAATTAGGAAAAACACTATCTAGACCTAGGCCTATATCATAAGATCCTTTCAGTGATATGATTTGAACAAAGGAATCTAGCCTGAGAGCATATTTCTGTCCTGCCCTTTGGAGCAGGACATGTAATGTCCATGGCCTTCTCATTGCAAAAGTCCTGATTTTCTCCAAAATATATGTTTGCTGGGTTGTGTCCAGTCCTGGGGATGCTTTCACATCTCTGGGATGTTGCACAGCAGCTGAAACCTGGTTCCATCTGAGTGAAAGCTCCTTGGCACAACAACACCAGGCTCCAGACAATAGGAAAGTAGACAAAAATAGACAAGACATAAAACCTTGCATACCAGCAATAACATTTATTGAAAAAAGTACAAGGCAAAATACCTGAAGTATTGCTTGTTCACCACATCATCTCCTTGTACTGGTGGCGGAGGGCAGGTTTATGCTGAAAGACAAATTCCAGAAAAATAGGTTAAAACATGAATTAATTAATATCATATTCATGGGTTGCATGTTTCGAACGTTCGTTTTGAACTGATCCCCAACTGAGCATTCTACTCATTGCATTACAGTGGCTTGCAAATAGAATGACATTCAAAAGGAGGCAAATAATTAGTAAGAAAACGTTTTGTCATCATTTTGATGTCACCAGATTGACTTTAGATGCAGTATCACGTTATCTAGCTAGCTGAGGGGAGTCCACCAGATTTTAGCAAGCTAATGTTAGCATTGCTAGCTATTTTTGACGAACTTTGATAGTTAATGACAACATTGCCATCTGTCTAAAGTACATTTGAAGACATGATAATGCTGGCAAAGTTGTTTCCTGCTAAAGATTTGACTACTTTAGCAATGTCATCGTATCTCCAGGCACTATAGTGTAATTTAGACAAAACAGTAGTTAGCCTCCGTCCAGAATGACTTATCACCACTTTAGGGCACCACTATGGCGCAACCGATAGAGGGCGGCTTGAGAATGTTCATAACAATAGCATGACTCGACCGAGTGACGGAGGTGCAACCTATGAGTAGGTTGTTATTGCCTGTTGACTGCTACAGCTGTACTAAAATGCCCTGTACACACTCAACCTGCTTCCAGCCAAACAATGGCAAACCACAAGATTGAAGATAACTAGCTAGATTTAGCAAACATTTAACTTCATATTTACCAGCTGGCTAGATGTAAATGGTATTTATCTAGCTATCCAGCTAGTTGAACATGCAAAAAATCAACCTCAACATCTATAATCCAATATCTAGCTATCACTTCATCGTGGCTAGCTAGCTAGCCAACTTAGCATGTATCCCTATCACTTAACATGGAGTTTGATTAGCTTGCTAATCGGTAGCTATTTTCATGGCATGGCTTAGAACATCCGCAATCAACATTAAGAGCAGTATGCAACTGTCTCGCTAGAAAGCTAGCTATATAGCTAACAATAGCCAGCAATGAAAATGACTTTTTGATACAGTTGAGACAAAATGTAGCTATCTTGGCATTTTAACTATAAACGCTTACCTGTGTATGGATTATGATGATTCACAGCTGACTGAAACACTTTTAAAATAATCCTTCCCACTCGGCTTCAACCAGTCCAGACTGCTTTTGCCACAGAAGACAGAGCTGTGTCGATACCAGCAGTTGTATTCAGGACAACACTGTTATTGAAAGCTGTAGCTACACTTTGCATGTTGTCCATGATGAAAATATTAGTAAATCCAATGGCTCTTTCAAATATTTGTGGTAGCAGAGAGCAGGATGTGCCATTTGAAAGCGAAGCCTTGCATGACAGAATGGATTCTCTTTCTCGTGAATGTCCCGGCCCCTCATTATCTCAAACAATAATGGCTAGGCACAATTCTGTATTTTCTCAGTGTCTAAACAGCTTCGTGGTTTCACATTGTATTTATATTTACAGATTACATACAAGTTTGTTATTACGGCACATAAAAGTTCACATGTTCAAAAAGGCATTTCTGCAAACAAATGCATTTCGATGAAAAATATGTTTTTTACGTTCAAATGCCTCTTCTGTGAAGTAGTGACGTCATGTGTATGTTTTCCCCACATTAGTCTTTTTTTTTTGACATCATTGTGTTTTTAAGTTTGTCAAATATTTTGTTTTATTCATATGTTACCAAATTAATGTCTTCTTTACTATAACTACATTTGATGTGCTGAAAGCGGTTCAGCAAGTTAACAATTTCATTGCTGTTTAATGCTGTCTCATACGCTGTGTCACTGGTCTTTTTCCATTTGTAAATGGAAGGGAGATTGAATAGATATGGTTTCTGATTTGGGATGTTGGTTGACTCCATAGATCTTTAAGGTAAAATGTGATCGGGAAGTGATCTGACAGGGCAAGTTGTGGCATGACTGTAAATGCATTATTATGTTGAGGTGGAATATCGTTTATGGAGTAGTCCACCACACTGTCTCCTAGCACAGAGCTGTACGTGAATCTGCCCAATGAGTCACCCCTTGTCCTACCATTAACAATATACTGAGACCTTTGCAGAGCTGAAGTACCTCTCTCCTACTTTTGTTAACCACACTATCATAACTCTTTCTGTGAATGGGGATTTTTCAATTGTAGAGAGATGCTTTTCCAAATAGATAGGTGTTTCCCTCTGTGTCTATTTAGTCCACTTCATCTCAGTTCTGGCGTTGAGATCACCTCAAAGGATCACTGAGCCCAGAGACTGGATATTCTGAAATCATTCTTCTATGTGGTAGGGGAAGTCTCTGTCTCTGTCTCTCTCTCTGTGTCTCCCCCCACACTCCTCACCTCCCTCGTACTCGAGGCAGTTCCCTGTCTCATTGAGGCTCTCCTCTTCGTTGATGATGATGTTCTCGATGTCCTTCATCGTCAGGTGGTCTTGGAACGCATGGAACAGAACCTGCTTCAGCTCGTCCAGAGACATCTGCTGCATGTCAAACTGCAGGGGCAAGACACACACGCACGCACACAGGAACACACACATTTACTGTAAGAGTTGTACATAGATGCACACAAAATGGCAGTACTATGCAGATACATTCCAAGGTCATATCATAGAACTGTTAACTCTAATTTGTGTGTGTTTGTGTGCGTGAGTGAAGTCTTATTCCAATCAATAGTGAGTCTGAGTCTCAGACGTTTTCATTCTTTCATTGATTTAACTTTTGTGAGCATTAAACTTCACTGCTGTCCTTGCCTCCCTCTCCCCAATTCACAATCTCATGCCTGTTTACCTTGTGAAACACAATCTATTCACTAAGTTTGACACAGCAAATACAGAGAGAGAAAAAGTAGATAGTGAGAGAGAAAGAGAAAGAAAGAGGGAGTGAGAAAGAGACTAAGAGGGAGAAGGATAACTATTTTGTTCCCCTGCCACTGTGGTCAGAATGACATGAAGGAAAAGAGAGGAGAGGAGCAGATATACCGGTGGAGTGACGAATGGCCTAGAGGTATACCTGTACTGCCGTGGCGGTCGCTGCCGTTTAAGATGAGGGAGGATTATAATTTTTTTGATGAACATGGCCTTATTTCTATTACAGCGTATTGGATGAGTGTCATTTTCCATTCAAACAGCTCAATGTAACATTGTAACAGTTTAGGCTACTACATGATACATGATACTCCCTGTACCCATCATGAGGTTGCTACAACCTAGCCTATGAATGAAAGTTTACGTAGGTGCACAGGTAGAGATACTTTTTTGTAATCAAGGTGACAGACAGTTACACATTCAATACCGCGTTGCATACTCTTGCCTGCATCTAGGGCAGTGATGGAAAAAGTACCCAATTGTCATACTTGAGTAAAAGTAAAAATACGGTAATAGAAAATGACTCAAGTCACCCAGTAAAATACTACTTGAGTAAAAGTCTAAAAGTATTTGGTTTTAAATATACTTAAGTAGCAAAAGTAAATGTAATTGATAAAATGTACTTAAGTATCAAAAGTAAAAGTATAAATCATTTCTAATTCCTTATATTGTCAGGGAAAATGTATGGAGTAAAAAGTACATTATTTTCTTTAGGAATGTAGTGAAGTAAAAGTAAGTTGTCAAAAATAAAAATAGTAAAGTATAGATACCAAAAAAAACGACTTAAGTAGTACTTTAAAGTATTTTTACTTAAGTACTTTACACCACTGATCTAGGGTGTAATCATTAGTCCAACAGTTGCAAACGAGAGTTTCTAGTGGATAAATTGAGGTATGCTTATTCCCGTTTCATTCTGTTTGCTTCCGTTTAAGAAACGTTTTTCAACCGAATCGGCACAATGAATACACCCCTGATCACACGCAAACACAGTTCACTTTCATAGGAGCCATATACAAACAGCTCATTGTATATATAATTTGTTCTCACATCTATCTACGCGCTCTCCTCCTCTCACCTTTTCCCTTCGCTTGTGGACTTCAGTGCACAACACATGAGCTGTCTGTGACCAGGCGAAAAAAGCATTTCCAAGCCAAACCTTCATATCATGACCATTAACCGCTACACACAGCCAACATCGTTTTCACGTAATAGTGAACATACACTACCGGTCAAAGGTTTTTGAACACCTACTCATTCAAGGGTCTTTCTTTCTTTTTTACTATTTTCTACATTGTAGAATAATAGTGAGGACATCAAAACTATGAAATAACATATGGAATCATGTAGTAACCAAAGAAGTGTTAAACAAATCAAAATATATTTTCAAATAGCCACCCTTTGCCTTGATGATCGGTAGTGTAAGTATTCAGACCCTATACTCAGTACTTTGTTGAAGCAACTATGGAGTTTATCCCATTCTTCTCGGCAGATCCTCTCAAGCTCTGTCAGGTTGTATGGGGAGCGTCGCTGCACAGCTATTTTTAGGTCTCTCCAAAGATGTTCGATCAGGTTCAAGTCCGGGCTCTGGCTGGGCCACTCAAGGACATTCAGAGACTTGTCCTGTAGCCACTCCTACGTTGTCTTGGCTGTGTGCTTAGGGTCATTGTCCTGTTGGAAGGTGAACCTTCGCCCCAATCTTCAATGCTGTTTTGGTACCCTTCCCCAAATCTGTGCCTCGACACAATCCTGTCTCGGAGCTCTACGGACAATTCCTTCAACCTCATGGCTTGGTTTTTGCTCTGACATGCACTTTCAACTGTGGGACATTATATAGACAGGTGTGTGCCTTTCCAAATCATGTCCAATCAATTGAATTTACCACAGGTGGACTCCAATCAATTTGTATAAACATCTCAAGGATGGATCAATGGAAACAGGATGCACCTGAGCACAATTTCGAGTCTCATAGCAAAGGGTCTGAATACCTATGTAAATGTCATATTTCAGTTTTTGCAAACATTTCTAAAAACCTGTTTTCGCTTTGTCATTATGGGATATTGTGTGTAGATTGATGAGGAATAAGGCTGTAACGTAACAAAATGTGGAAAAAGTGAAGGGGTCTGAATACTTTCTGAATGCAGTTTATACATAAAAAATGGTATATTCATTTATTTCCACAATTAACGAATAATATGCGTAATAACGTAGGCAGTTCATACGAAGGATTGTTACCTATAACCAAGATTGGCATTACAAAAATATTGTGATTCATCCTGTATTGTTCCTAACATCATTACCCCAAAGCAACAGATGTGGGATACACACACACACACACACACACACACACACACACACACACACACACTCACACACACACACACTCAGACACACTCCCTACCCTTCCCCCACAAACAACCACAAGCTCAGATGTTCAACAGTTGTTCCATCCCTGAGCCCAACTCAAGAGAAGACTTGATGTGCGAATGCATTTACAGTTGTAGCTGTTTGAGAAGGCATTCTAAATTCAGCAAGAATGGGGAGAGTTGATTAACCAATGTCAAGTCCTAGCTGATGGAGCTCAGATACACCCCTTTCCCCTGAAACACACACATGCTGGTCCGCCGTTGTGACCATTTTACCAAGCCTTTCTGTGCAGTCAAACTTTTTGAATATTTTTTGGCACTAGGACCACAATAATTTGCCCACTCTATTATTGTCAGAGTGTGACCCCCTCCCTATGGGTTACTGCAGCTAGTGTTGCCAGCACTGCCACTACCTAGGTGGGGGTACCCCACCGGAATTCCCACCGGCTAGGTACAAGGTCATGAAGGTTCTCATTAGCAGCATTGAGAAATTCCTTGTATATTATGCTCACCAAATCCGGGGGCTTTGGCTTTGTTGGACCAACCCTGCCAGGCAGGCTCAGACTCCTGAGGGGGCAGTGCTGTTTAGTAGGCCTATAAAACAGACTTCTCTTTAGTGTGTGGGCTGCTCAGGTGGGTGTCTAGGGTATAGGATTGGGGACCGTTTCATCGTGATAGGACAATAAATAAATGAACTATAGTTATAATTAATTTTAAAATGTATATCCCATATCTGCACAAAACGGAAAGCTCTCTCTGTCACAACTCCTGCTCGCAGACACACATGGGCTCTGGCATTTGCAACCATTTTCCTTTTTCACTCACTTAACTCCACACTTTTCCAAACACAAAAACACACACCCCACCTTCCATCACAATACACCCGCACATACCCACATACTGTACCTTCTATGTCCTCTGTTTGCTGTGTTTTTATCCCTACCCTGTTGATTCCTACCTAATCTTGGAATTTTAAGTACTTTTGTTCCAGATCCTTATATTTGAAGATGTATTATTTCAATAATTATCCTTTCTTCTAATGCTGTCTTTTATCTATTTATAAATACTGTAAATAGAAAGTTGAATACTAATTATTTTACAACATTACCTATCTTGAATGGTATAGTGTATTTGTAGTTTATTTCTTTATCAATTGTTTTATTTTATTGTTTTCCTGTTTTTTAAAATTAAAATCCCTACCATGGATAGTATTGGGTGTTCCATTATTCGACTCCTCTATGGGAACTTTGTATTATTTAGAATAGCCATGGAGTAGTCTTGGTGTCTCGGAACATTTGGTTATGAACTGTTATCGACTACGAGAGCTGCACGTTTCCCTTTAAGTCTATTCACCTTGAAGAGTGGGTACAGAACTTTGCGCCGTTCTGCAATTTTCTTCAGGAACTGATCATTCATTCTTATTTTCGTGCCAGCGAGTCTTTTGCCCAGGTTTTTAAACATTATTTTATCTTTAAAGAATGCAAATTTGGTAACGAGTGGGCATTTGTATTGCTGTCCTGTGTCCGAAACGGTGTACATGTTCGAGGTTGGTTTTGTTAACAGTATCGCCTGGGATCTGTAGCGCTTTAAGAAGTAATTATGTCTTTTCCGTGCCATGCAGTATTGGGAGAGGGAATTTCCCTGTGGAACAAAGGAAGTCTTCCCGCCAAGACTCCAACATCCAAAAGTGGATAATGAAACAATATTCCTACTTCAAAGAATTTGGGAAATGGTCGGTGGGGACTTAATGAACAATCATGTCAAATTCATTATTATGTTGTGATGTCGTTAAAGACGGTGGAACAACATAACTGTATCTCTGGGGGTGTACACTTCACAGTTAAAAGGTTTGCATCTAATTGTTGTATATAAATGAATGATTAAGTATAATAATACTTTTGTGAAGATAATAATGTGATTTTAGCATTCTAGATGAGATAATTGTTTTCCATATTGATTTGTTCTCAGTCAGTGGCCATGCCCAGATGAGCACAAACATGATGGAACACCCCTTATATCCCGAAGGCATAAAAAGCCTTGAAAAACAAATTAACATTAGACCAGCAGACATGAAGCGTGAGCTAAACATTACCAAATGGTTTGACCAGAAAGACCAGAAAATGTGAGACGGTAGTCCATACGTTTGAAATGGAGAAATTCTGAATCTCTCAACCGCTACACGAGGTGAAGAAGAAGACAATGCACTAGACCTTATCATCTCAGTCTGCAGCTGGCATGTATAGTCGTCTAGAGAACTTTCACTAAAGACACGAGTTGGGAAGGACAATCCCTCTCAGACAACCGTTGGTACAGCTGAAGAGCTATTCTAACAGATCAACTCTACGAACTATAGGGTACGCTGAAGTATCCATCTAACCACCGCTAAGACCAGAAACTCTACCAAGGACATTGGGATCTCTGGTGGGCAAACCAGAGTCCTACATCATCAACTCAACTATCGAGGCCAGCTACACGTAAATACATGTTGCATTTCTAATCCGAATTAGCGGTTATTAAGGTTCTAAGCATTTGTATTTCTGTGATCGTAGTTTACAAAGTAACAATGATAGTTTGAATCTCTGTCTCTCCCTTCCACCCTGACCCCTCCTTCTAACCAAGCATTCATGCTATTGTTAGTCCAGTCCACTAGGGACCTGTTTTCATTGTATTACATCAGTAATCAATATCCTATGTGTGTTTGTTTGTATTCTATGTTATTGTTTAGTTAGTCAGTAAATAAATAATTAAGCAAATTTGTGTATTGCTGATTCATCAATAAGGTTAGGGTTCTTGCAGGTTCAAGGATTATGCGACGTTCAGAATGAGACTGATAAGAGGTAATTATTGAATAAGTGACTGTTATCGATATATAACATATATATCGTCTAAGAGTTTAATTCGGGAGATGGTAACTCGTTAAACAACTTATTCCGTGGTGCCCCAAATTCCTAATGAGTTAATTGTTACATTATTAATTTAATTGAGTGACAATTAAACAGTTAGATGATTTGATAAATAACAGTCAATACATTAAAGTAAGTTACGTCACGACACCTTCATCTCCTTTATTTCTTTACTGACAAGTTAAAGTACACCCAATTTATAATTTATTGATTTTAGCAGTTCGGTTTCCGCTCTTACCATTCCAGGTGGTGAAAAATATAAATCATCAGTGTCTGTTGAGGAATCTCGTAGTTTTCTCTTGGAGTTCGGTTCTCCATTTTTTACCTGGTTCCTCTCTGACATGTGTTGGCCTTGACTGTGTTCATAATATTTATTAATAAACTTCTCTAGCCTTATAATTTTTGGGGGGTCAATATCCAGCTTAACTGTTAATGCCCATAAGTAAATAGATAAGTATAGTGCTACTATTTAGTCAGTTTTAGAGATATTGAAGATTGCAATTTCTCATTAGGTATTCTGCACCGCCATCTTCAGTCCGCCAAGTCTTTCTTTCCCAGGTTCCCTTTCCTCGGATTCCAGGTCCAATGATAGTGACTTGGTCCCACCTTGTATTTTCACATGAAAACAAAATACTACAGTTTACTATAGAATTATGTAGTAAACTGTAGTATACTACAGAATAGTGTATTACACACTAGTATCCCTCGATCATGTGTAGTACTTAGTATAGCATTTTGAAGTATACTGTAGAATACTATAGTAAATATTACAGTATTATCCACACAAAAACAGTGTAGTAAATACTGCAGAAATGTCCACAAAAACACTACAGTCGCAAATAAATTAAAAATAATAACTATAGTAAATACTACAATATTAAATGTGCATATACCCGACCCATTCCCATCCCCCATATCCACATTTGTACCACTCGTAAGTGAGAAACCGACATGCCAATTATAGACCATATATTGTGTTCCTTACAGGTTATAAAAAAGAGCAGCTGAACTCTCCGTTCAGAACCCAGTCCTAACTACCTGCAGGTTAAGAACATTTAGCTATTTTAGTATTTCTCCAGTAGGTTTTCTCAAGGAGAAACCCCCACCCCCCACACGCACACACACTTCTAAGTCAAACAAAAACACTTTAGTAAATACTACTTGTTAAAATACTCCAAAAGAGAAGGTGGCAGTAGCGTTGTTTGGCAATGCATATCCGTGTGTATTGCTTATGGTCTCGATTCCAAGCTATCTACGCTAATGTTGATATGTTGTAGAAAGCCCTTGTTGATACTAGCCAGATGGCCACAGCTAGATAACTAACTAGCAAGATGATGAAGAAACAATTTAATTTACTCTCCATAACACCATACTGCCAGTGCCAGCCCCATAGCCAAATGTTTCGCTAGCTAGCACAACATAGCTACCTAGCTAAGGATACTACACTAACTCAGCAGCTAACACAGTCAGCTGTTTCATGGAAACTAGCTAATCCATTGTGCTTAAATTAGGTCAATACTAGCTTGGAGGAGGTATTTAGTGTTGTGTGCATTGCGTCTGTGCGCTTAGCTAGCTACTGTGTGACGGGCCCATCCATGGATGTACGGAGAAAATGCCTTATTTTTCCCACATTTATTTTGTTGGCTCCTCACCTGGGGGTTCGTGGGCACTGATTGTCTCAAAGTCAAGTTGTTGGCCACTGACGAGCATTGCGATTCTGCAAATACAATCGGTAGGTTTGTCGCTACCGGGTCGGCACGCAGCAGGTACCGCTTTTGTTCTAGCAAGAGAAGGAACGGTCTCCCACTGTGATAAGAACAGTGGCTTGCGAAGGTATTCACCCCCTTGGCATTTTTCCTATTTTGTTGCTTTACAACCTGGAATTAAAATAGATTTTGGGGGGGTTGGTATCATTTGATTTACACAACATGCCTACCACTTTGAAGATGCAAAATATATTTTTTTGTGAAACAAACAAGAAATAAGAAAAAAAAACAGAAAACTTGAGCGTGCATAACTATATACTTTGTAGAGCCACCTTTTGCAGCAATGACAGCTGCAAGTATGAAAATGTATGCACTCACTAAAAAACTGTAAGTCGCTCTGGATAAGAGCATCTGCTAAATGACTAAAATGTAAATGTAAGTCTCTTGGGGTCTCTATAAGCTTGGCACATCTAGACACTGGGATTTTTGCCCATTCTTCAAGGCAAAACTGCTCCAGCTCCTTCAAGCTGGATGGGTTCTACTGGTGTACAGCAATCTTTAAGTCATACCACAGATTCTCAATTGGATTGAGGTCTGCACTTTGACTAGGCCATTCCAAGACATTTAAATGTTTCCCCTGCTTTAGCAGTATGCTTAGGGTCATTGTCCTACTGGAAGGTGAACCTCTGTCCCAGTCTCAAATCTCTGGAAGACTGAAACAGGTTTCCCTCAAGAATTCCCCTGTATTTAGCATCATCCATCATTCCTTCAATTCTGACCAGTTTCCCAGTCCCTGCCGATGGAAAAACATCCCCACAGCATGATGCTGCCACCATCATGCTTCACTGTGGGGATGGTGTTTTCGGGGTGATGAGAGGTGTTAGGTTTGCGCCAGACATAGCGTTTTCTTTGATGGCCAAAAAGCTAAATTTTAGTCTCATCTGACCAGAGTACCTTCTCCCACATGGCTTTTGGCGAACACCAAACGTGTTTGCTTATTTTTTTCTTTAAGCAAATTGCTTTTTTCTGGCCACTCTTCCATAAAGCCCAGCTCTGTGGAGTGTACAGATTAAAGTGGTCCTATGGACAGATACTCCAATCTCTGCTGTGGAGCTTTGCAGCTCCTTCAGGGTTATCTTTGGTCTCTTTGTTGCCTCTCTGATTAATGCCCTCCTTGCCTGGTCCGTGAGTTTTGGTGGGCGGCCCTCTCTTGGCAGGTTTGTTGTAGTGCCATTTTTTAATAATGGATTTAATGGTGCTCCGTGGGATGTTCAAAGTTTCTGATATTTTTTATAACTCAACCCTGATCTGTACTTCTCCACAACTTTGTCCCTGACCTGTTTGGAGAGCTCCTTGGTCTTCATGGTGCCGCTTGCTTGGAGGTGCCCCTTGCTTAGTGGTGTTGCAGACTCTGGGGCCTTTCAGAACAGGTGTATATATACTGAGATCATGTGACACTTAGATTGCACACAGGTGGACTTTATTTAACTAATTATGTGACTTCTGAAGGAAATTGGTTGCACCAGATCTTATTTAGGGGCTTCAGAGCAAAGGGGGTTATGTTTTTCATTTCACTTCACCAATTTGGACTATTTTGTGTATGTCCATTACATGAAATCCAAATAAAAATCCATTTAAATTACAGGTTGCAATGCAACAAAATAGGAAAAACGCCAAGGGGGATGAATACTTTTGCAAGGCACTGTACCTATCAGCAGTCTATCGGCAGTAAGATTCTCGGTGTATTTCATGCTTCATTACCTTTCTCTCTCATTCTCTTTCTGTCGCTTATTCCCTTTGTCTCTCATTCCCTTTCTGTCTCAAATCCCTTTCTGTTTCTTTTACCCTTTCTGTCTCTTATTCTGTTTCTGTATCTCATTCCCTTTCTGTCTCTTATTCCAATTTCTGTCTCATTCCCTTTCTCTCTTTTATTCCATTTTTTTCTCTCTACGCCCTTCTCTCTGTGTGTCTAACTCTCTGCCCGTCACTCAGTTCCTTGTTCTGTCTTCCCTTTTGCCTTGTTTTCTCTCTCTAGCTCCATCCTTTTTAAAATGCAGCAAAAAAAACACATATTTCTCTGAACAGAAGTACATAAAAAAAACAGACCTCTCTCGTGAAAGCTCTCCTTCCTCTGAAGCATAGACCCCCCTAGACTCCTAGACTTACTTTGAAGCCCGTACAAATGCACGCACAGATGCACGCACACACACACGCACACACACATTTTTCTTTGGCGCCATGGGCCCAAACATCCCTTTCCCCATCATCATGGGACGAAAGGCAAAGGTAGGGGATCTCTATCTGTGTGTGTGTGTGTCAATATCTAGCTAAAAACAAGCTTTTGAGCAAGCATCTCCACGTGCCCTGACTGCAGAAGCCTCCACAGAGGGAGGGAGAAGAGGAGAGTAGAGGAAGAAGGAGGAGAGGGGGACAGAAGAGGATGATATGGGGATTTGGGGAAATGAGATAAAGGAGAGATCAAAAAGAGAAGAAACAGAAATACAAAAAGCGAGAAAAGGGGTAGAGATGATGGAGAAGAAAGAAGAGAGGAGAGGGGAAGAGAGGAGAGGACAGGAAAATAGATTAGAGAAGAAAAGTGAAAGGAAGAGAAGAGGATGAAAGGAGATAGGAGAAAAGAGAAGAGAAGAGAATAGAGGAGATCATTTTTTGGGTTGAAATTGCGTGGAAACAATGTTGATTCAACCAGTTGTTGCCCAAGGGACCAGAACAGAAGAGAAGAGGAGAGAAGAAAAGAGAAGAGAAGTGAAGTGAAGAGAAGAGAGGAGTATGTGTTCCTACCTGCCAGAAGATGTTATCGATGGTGCTTCCTAGGAAACCTTCTCTGGTCTCAGACGACAGAAGTTTGGGTCCCAGTATTGTCACAAACTCTTCAAAGTCCACCTGGCCATCACCTACACACACACACACACACACACACACACACACACACACACACACACACACAAACACACACACACACACACACACACACACACACACACACACACAGTCCTGTATTACTAACCTTATGGGGACAACACTAACACTAACCCTAGCGCCTAACCCTAAAATTAATTCTAACCCTAACACTAATTCTAACCCTAACCCTAAACCCCCTAGAAATATAATTTGACCTTGTGGGACTAACAAAATGTCCCCAGTTGGTCAAATTTCTGTTAGTTTACTATTGTTGAGGGGACCTCTGGTCCCCACAAGTATAGTTAAACATGTCCACACGCGCACACAGACACACACACACAGCATTTCAACCTTCAGTGTGCTTGTACCACATGACCCCACAGCCAAAGAAAATTCAAACTTGACAAAAAAGTGAAATCTTATTTTTCTCTTTTAGACTGTCGCTTTTCACATTTTCTGGTTTCAGATTGTGAGGAGTTTATTGTTGAAGGGTTTGTGTGTTAAACAAAGAATTGTCTGGATTGAGCTCCAGACTGAGATGCCAAAATCAATGGCAGTTTTCCACACACACACACACACACACACACACACACACACACACACACACACACACACACACACACACACACACACACACACACACACACACACACACACACACACACACACACACACACAGGAGATGGCACAGAATGGCGCCGGAGGGGATGGCTGCCGTTTTACGGGCTCCTAACCAACTGTGCTATTTTGTGTGTTTTTTCGTATTGTTTGTAACTTATTTTGTACATTATGTTTCTGCCACCGTCTATTATGACCGATAAGAGCTTCTGGATATCAGAACAGCGATTTGTCAATAATCTCGAACTGGACAAGGATTTTTTCTTTAATGAGTTGGACTCGAAGGATTTACTGCTACAAATCCCCGTCATTCGCATGAAGAGGAGACGCCAATACAGTGGACGCAGATCCGGGTGCTTCGTGAGAATTTGTCGGCAAGTGGGTAACCCGACCTCTACAATCCGTCCTATTGGTCAAAGTGCAATCATTGGAGAATAAATTGGATGAGCTCCGTTCGAGACTATCCTAAAAACGGGACATTAAAAACTGTAATATCTTATGTTTCACAGAGTCGTGGCTGAACGACGACATGGATAATATACAATTGGCTGGGTTTTCCGTGCATAGGCAAGACAGAACAGCTACCTCCGGTAAGACGAGAGGTGGTGGTCTGTGTCTATTTGTCATATAACAGCTGGTGCACAAAATCTAATATTAAAGAAGTCTCAAGGTTTTGCTAGCCTGAGGTAGAGTTCCTCATGATAAGTTGTAGACCACACTATTTTCCAAGAGAGTTTTCATCTATATTTTTCGTAGCTGTCTATTTACCAGCACAAACCAATGTTGGTACTAAGACCGCACTCAACGAGCTGTATAAAGCATAATCAAACAGGAAAATGCTCATCCAGAGGTGGAGACATTAACTCTATAACAGGCGGTGTCAGAGGAAGGCCCACATTTTTTTCAAAGACTCCAGCCACCCTAGTGATAGACTGTTCTCTCTGCTACCGCACGGCAAGCGGTACCGGAGCACTTCTGGGTCCAAAAGTCTCCTTAACAGCTTCTACCCCCAAGCCATAAGACTGCTAAACAGTTAATTAAATGGCTACCCAAACTATTTGCATTGACCCCCCGTTTTTTTACGCTGCTGCTACTCGCTGTTTACTATCTATATATAGTCACTTTACACCTACGTACATGTACATATTACCTCAATTTCCTCAACTAACCTGTACCCCCGCATATTGACTCGGTACTGTTACCACCTGTATATATCCTCGTTATTGTTATTTTATTGTGTAACGTTTTTTTAACTTCAGTTTATTTAGTAAATGTTTTCTTAACTCTTATTTTTCATAAAACTGCATTGGTAAGGTCTACACCTGTTGTATTCGGCGCATGTGAAAAATACAATTTGATTTGACACACACAGAGAGCAACCTGTGTGTGTATGTGTTTGTGTGTGTTCAGGGCCGGCCTTAGGTTTTTGGGGTCCGTAAGTGAGATTTAGTTGCATTTCATGCATTTCTACTTATTTTACCATAGAGCAGAGAGAAGAATTTACAGTTTTACAGCTAATTTCCTGCAATTCTACACATTTTGACAATACTTATTCCATGTTAATGATATCTGAGTGAGAGGGACTAACAAAATGCCCGGTCGCTATTCGGCTATGATTACTACAAGTTTAGATAGCTGGCAAGACTAACTTACCAATCGAAAAATTGGAAGCTGACTGTTAGGCCTACTGCTGCTAGGTAGCTCTCTCTCTGCTCTCCCCCTCCCCTCTGTCTGTCCTTGATTGCAGGAGTGAAGTCTGGTGTGCCGGAGTCAGGCTAATTGAATGGCTGTCAGTGACTGACATAACAAGAGAAAAACTGCAGATGCACAACCACATTTCTAAATGGCAACTTGTGTATTCTAATATTATAACTCTCAACAGTAAGTTGAGACCCCGACTGTGTTCCTAAACTCCCCCTAGCAGCCGGGGGCCATAAGCGCTTATGCCTGGAGCCTTCCTGTGTGTGTGTGTGTGCGCGTGTGTGAGTGTGTGTGTGTGTGTGTGTGTGCACGGTCACCCACAAAGCATTTTGTCAAAGCTGTTTAATGCTGAGTGGTTTACACAGAGAACCTGGTATATAGGGTGAATACAAACACAGGCACAGCGTACA
This sequence comes from Coregonus clupeaformis, assembly GCF_020615455.1. Classification (NCBI taxonomy): domain Eukaryota; kingdom Metazoa; phylum Chordata; class Actinopteri; order Salmoniformes; family Salmonidae; genus Coregonus; species Coregonus clupeaformis. Next base: position 48,781,459 of record NC_059204.1, on the reverse strand, counting down.
TCCAGCATGAACCCACTCTCCCACACTGCTGAGACCTGGAGGTGTAATTGATTCATTAACCTTTAGGAAATCACATACTAAGACTTTCAGTGTGTGTGCCTACGTACAGTACATGCCCATGTGTATGTCTTTCATTCTGTGTGTCTCTGTGTGTGCCTCACCGTCCATGTCCAGTCTCTGCATGATGATGGCCAGCTCCACCTCACTGGGCATGTATCCCAGAGACCTCATAGCCATGCCCAGCTCCTGCTTAGAGATGAACCCGTTCCCATCCCGGTCCAGCACCCGGAACGCCTCCCGGATCTCTGCACAGGGACACACATACACTGAGTGTACAAAACATTAAGGACACCGGTCATTTCCATGACATAGACTGACCAGGTGAATCCAGGTGAAAGCTATGATCCCTTATTGATGTCACTTGTTAAATCCACTTCAATCAGTGTGAAGGTGAGGAGACAGGTTAAAAAAAAAGATTTTTAACCCTTGAGACAATTCAGACATGGATTGTGTATGTGTGCCATTCCGAGGGTGAATGGGCAAGACAAAATATTTCAGTGCCTTTGAACAGGGTATGGCAGTAGGAGCCAGGCGCACCGGTTTGTGTCAAGAACTGCAACGCTGCCGGGTTTTTCACGCTCAACAGTTTCCCGTGTGTATCAAGAATGGTCCACCACCCAAAGGACATCCAGCCAACTTGACACAACTGTGGGAAGCATTGGAGTCAACATGGGCCAGAATCCCTGTGGAACGCTTTCAACACCTTGTAGAATCCATGCCCTGACGAATTGAGGCTGTTCTGAGGGCAAAAGGGGTGGGGTGCAACTCAATATTAGGAAGGTGTCCTTAATGTTTTGTACAATCAGTGTACACAGGCATGAACACAGACACAGGCACACACACATGCACGTACAGTATGTGGTTGATTTTGCAAATACGCTTGAAACTGCTTTTTATCTATCAGAATATTTTCTTCACTGTCTGGAAACAAATCTAATAGAGGCTGAGACCATACTATTTAAGAATATATATTTTTTTATCGGTTTCCCCAAATACCAGAGGGGAGACTACCACCACGGCATAAAATGTGCTATTTTAGTTGAAAAAGGAAATTACAGAAATTGTGCCTACGGTATTTTACATAACATTTCACATGATAAAAACAAATATCATGCTTTTTTTACTATTTTGAAGTTTTCTTAATTATATGTATTCATCATTGTCATGTCTAAATGTCCATATATGCCTTGGTGATACTCAGAAACATGTATTTACCACATTAAAATCTTAAGAACAAGCATATAAGATTCACATATGGAAAAAATCATCAATGTCAATTGTAATTGAATACACCTTTTTCTAAAAAAGATGTACCGTGGTGGTAATGACAGAGTGTGGTGGAAATGACATTTCATATAAAACAACTGATGATCCATTTTCTCAATCTCTTGCTCTGTGACGTAAAAGAGCTACACATTTGACTGCTCTTTTGAAAGTTCCTCGTAGAACACTTTTCCGTTCTGAAGGTAATTTCCTTTTGCCACCATGGAATCAGCTTTTCTCTTCACAGCTGCACCGATTACATCCGCAGGACCTTTCCCATGTCCAGCCTCCCAAAAATTCCAGGTGATCTTCTGAAACCCCAGTTGAAATGGAATTGTGCTCAGGTAGAATAAATTATTATTGAATCTGTACTGTGTGGTTGGTCCATCACAAACAACATGGAGGACAGTGGCAGATGGATTCAACTCATGGAGGTGGGAGAGGACTTTGGAGAGATTGCTGAGGGGTCATCATGCATTGATGAGCTGACTGAGCACACTGACACAACACCTTCTTTAGTGTATGCAACCCCAGTGTGAATTGTTGTCTGCTGGTGAACGTCACCAAAATGCACTGCCTGTATTTCAGAGGCATACTTGCATAGGTAGTTCTCGCCGAAATCCACATGGAGGATGAACTCATCTTCTCTAAGATTTTGTGTGTTGCAAACCAGCTAGCACCTGCGTCCTTGTATAGATAAATTCCCGCCCAAGAACAGGAAACTATAAAGATATGTGCTTATCACCCAATGCTATGGAATTCAGACTGTCTACACTGTGCTGTGTAACTCCATTATTCTCTCTGAGCTCAGAAGTAAAGAATCTTGGTTTGACTTGGACTCCAGCAGATCCTTACTTTATAATATCCACCACAATTTGGCACCCCAGACGGGACTGATGTATCGTTGACCAGCGGCTCTGAGGGTAAACTGCCGGCAGAGGCTCACTGCGCTGTGAGTATAGGGTAAGTTCCTCCTCATCAAACGAGGGAACGGAGACCCCCGCCTGACGTCCACGGGAGTTGAGGGTCAGCGATCACTCAGTCGATGTTTTACTAAGCTGGTGAGTTATCATTCGAAGATTCTTTATGAATTAAATCACTTTGCGCTAAGTGACAGAGAAAATGATCATTAAAATAAGAGGAATTGGGCATTCCTAGATAACTTTGCGCTAAGTGATAGATCAAATTGCCCGCAGAACAGGGGTGCTGTGGGTGGCTATGATTAAGCTGAGGACAGTGATACCTACTATCCACCACCACCACATGTGACAGCATCTAACCTGCAGGGTAGGGGAGGAAACTCAAGATAGGATGAGGAGGAGGTAGAAGGAAAAAACAGCCAACAATGCCACTTTGGTGAGTACCCAATCGTATCTTCTAACAGTGCAGATTCACCTAATATGAATGTGTGTCACGCTCTGGCTCCGGGACTGTGTATTTTGAGCCAGGGTGTGTTCATTTGGTTGTGTTTGGTATTGGTTGTGTTGTATTTGGTTGTGTTTCCTTGTTTGGTCGTGTGACTCCCAATCAGTGGTAACGAGTGTCAGCTGTCGGCTCGTTATCTCTGATTGGGAGCCATATTTAAACTGTCAGTGTTCACCTTAGTGTTGTGGGTTTTTGTTCCGTATCAGTCATTGTAACTGAGGACTTCACGATTCGTCATTGTTTGTTGTTTTGTATTGAGTACTTTAATTAATAAAGTCATGTTCGTATCGCACGCTGCGCTCTTGGTCCACTCACTTAGTAGACGTTCGTGACAGAAAAACCCACCCGTACCAGGACCAAGCAGCGTGTCCAGGAGCCAAGGGTCTGGACATGGGAGGAGATTTTGGATGGTAAAGGGTCTTGGACTTGGGAGGAAATCCTGGATGGGATGGATCGCCGGCCATGGAGTTAAACAGTGGAGAGGCGACTGAGAGAGGAGCAACGGCGTCAGCAGGGCCATCGTCGGAAGGACGAGAGGCAACCCCAAAAAGTTTTTGGGGGCACATGGCTGGCGGCTGGGCAGCAGGAGGCTGCCACAGGGAGACGTGGGAGAAGGCTACCGGATTACGGGAGCCATTGGCGAGTAGAGGGGGGGAAGTAGTTGAGGCACGGCGTGAGAGACTGAGGTGTGTTACCAGTCCGGTCCGGCCCGTTCCTGATCCCCGGTTAAGGCCAGTGGTGTGTGTTCCCAGTACGGACCGGCCTGTTCCTACTCACGCACCAAGCCCACGGTGTGCGTCGCCAGTCCAGCCCGGCCGGTTCCTGTTCCACGCACTAAGCCTGCGGTGTGCGTCGCCAGCCCTGCCCGGCCGGTTCCTGCTCCACGCACTAGGTTTACGGTGTGCGTCGCCAGTCCAGCCCGGCGGTTCCTGTTCCACGCACTAAGCCTGCGGTGTGCGTCGCCAGCCCTGCCCGGCCGGTTCCTGCTCCACGCACTAGGTTTACGGTGTGCGTCGCCAGCCCAGCCCAGCCTGTCCCTGCTCCACGCACAAAGCCTACGGTGTGCGTCGCCAGCCCAGCCCGGCCTGTTCCTGCTCCACGCACAAAGCCTACGGTGTGCGTCGCCAGCCCAGCCCGGCCTGTTCCTGCTCCACGCACAAAGCCTACGGTGTGCGTCGCCAGCCCAGCCCGGCCTGTCCCTGCTCCACGTACAAAGCCTACGGTGTGCGTCGCCAGCCCAGCCCGGCCTGTTCCTGCTCCACGCACAAAGCCTACGGTGTGCGTCGCCAGCCCAGCCCGGCCTGTTCCTGCTCCACGCACAAAGCCTACGGTGTGCGTCGCCAGCCCAGCCCGGCCTGTTCCTGCTCCACGCACAAAGCCTACGGTGTGCGTCGCCAGCCCAGCCCGGCCTGTCCCTGCTCCACGCACAAAGCCTACGGTGTGCGTCGCCAGCCCGACCCGGCCTGTTCCTGCTCCACGCACAAAGCCTACGGTGTGCGTCGCCAGCCCAGCCCGGCCTGTCCCTGCTCTACGCACAAAGCCTACGGTGTGCGTCGTCGGCCTGGTCCAGCCCGTTCCTGCTACTCGCACCAAGCCAGGGGTACGAGTCGTCGGCCTGGTCCAGCCCGTTCCTGCTACTCGCACCAAGCCAAGGGTGCGAGTCGTCAGCCTGGTTCAGCTCGTCCCTGCTACTCGCACCAAGCCAAGGGTGCGAGCCGTCAGCCTGATCCAGCCCATTCCTGCTACTCGCACCAAGCCAGGGATGCGAGTCGTCAGCCTGGTGAGGCCCGTTCCGGCTCCACGCATCAAGCCTAGGGTGTGCGTCGCCAGCCCAGCCCGGCCTGTTCCTGCTCCACGCACAAAGCCTACGGTGTGCGTCGCCAGCCCAGCCCGGCCTGTTCCTGCTCCACGCACAAAGCCTACGGTGTGCGTCGCCAGCCCAGCCCGGCCTGTCCCTGCTCCACGCACAAAGCCTACGGTGTGCGTCGCCAGCCCGACCCGGCCTGTTCCTGCTCCACGCACAAAGCCTACGGTGTGCGTCGCCAGCCAGCCCGGCCCGTTCCTGCCTCTCGCACAAAGCCTACGGTGTGCGTCGTCGGCCCTGGTCCAGCCCGTTCCTGCTACTCGCACCAAGCCAGGGGTACGAGTCGTCGGCCTGGTCCAGCCCGTTCCTGCTACTCGCACCAAGCCAAGGGTGCGAGTCGTCAGCCTGGTTCAGCTCGTCCCTGCTACTCGCACCAAGCCAAGGGTGCGAGCCGTCAGCCTGATCCAGCCCATTCCTGCTACTCGCACCAAGCCAAGGGTGCGAGTCGTCAGCCTGGTTCAGCTCGTCCCTGCTACTCGCACCAAGCCAAGGGTGCGAGCCGTCAGCCTGATCCAGCCCATTCCTGCTACTCGCACCAAGCCAGGGATGCGAGTCGTCAGCCTGGTGAGGCCCGTTCCGGCTCCACGCATCAAGCCTAGGGTGCGTATCGTCAGCCAGGTCCGGTCCGTTCCTGCCTCACGCGCCAAGCCAGGGGTGCGCGTCGTCAGTCCAGATCCTACCAGCTGGGTCAGATCGGACCGGGGGCGCTACGGGGGGATTGAAGAAGGGTGGTGGTCAAGCCCCGGGCCGGAGCCGCCTCCGAGGAGCAACACCCACCCAGCCCTCCCCTATTTGGGGTGTAGGCGCAGTCGGAGTCCGCGCCTTTAGGGGGTACTGTCACGCTCTGGCTCCGGGACTGTGTATTTTGAGCCAGGGTGTGTTCATTTGGTTGTGTTTGGTATTGGTTGTGTTGTATTTGGTTGTGTTTCCTTGTTTGGTCGTGTGACTCCCAATCAGTGGTAACGAGTGTCAGCTGTCGGCTCGTTATCTCTGATTGGGAGCCATATTTAAACTGTCAGTGTTCACCTTAGTGTTGTGGGTTTTTGTTCCGTATCAGTCATTGTAACTGAGGACTTCACGATTCGTCATTGTTTGTTGTTTTGTATTGAGTACTTTAATTAATAAAGTCATGTTCGTATCGCACGCTGCGCCTTGGTCCACTCACTTAGTAGACGTTCGTGACAATGTGTGTGTGGGCGGTGTGAATATTTCCTTCTTGGTCGATTCAGGGGCAACCATTTCTATTTTATCTAAATGTAACAATTTTTAAAAGTTCCGTTGTCAAAAGATGTAATAAAGACCGTTGGGGCTTCTGGCATTCCAATGGTAGAGAACCTTACTAAACCTCTGTTGGTCAAACTTGGTGATAAAACTTTGAATCATCATTTTATTTATTCTCCTAACTGCCCTGTAAATGTAATGGGAAGAGACCTATTGTGTAAATTAGGAGTTAACATTTCTTGCAGTGAGGAGGGCCTGGAAGTAACTGCTCCAAGCATCAGTATTTATACCGCCCCGAAGTGCTAGGCCACGATTGGTATTATTCATGTGGGTGGTAAGATGAGACCTGTTGGTTTCTACTCTTAACGCCTCTACGGTTGCGCGTGGACTGCTCCCTTGCCTCCGCGCTGTGGCGGCAGCAACGGAGGCAGTGTTGGCCTGTGCTGACATTGTAGCTATGCGGCCCTTGACTGTTCATGTGCCTCATTCTGTCTTCTCCCTTATCTCACAGACAAGGACAGCACATCTCACCCCCGCAAAACTGTTACATTGGCAGAATGTGTTATTAACCATGTCTCATGTTACTCTGAAACGCTGCACTGTCTTAAACCCTGCAACCTTACTCCCCACACAGTCTGACGGTGATGCACATGACTGCAGTGAGGTTGTTGACCTCGTGTAAACCACGCCCTGATCTCCAAGATGTGCCAATTCCTAACAGTGATTTAATCTATTTCATTGATGGTTTTGCTAAACGTTCTTCTTCAGGTGATCCAGTTGCATCTTATGCTGTGTGTACACCCCACAGTACTGAGGAGGCAGCCAGACTGCCCTCCCACTAGTCTGTACAGGCAGCTGAACTGTTTGCTCTCACACGTGCCTGTGTGTTTGGAAAGGGAAAGTCCCTCACAGTGTATTCTGACTCTCAGTATGCTTTGGTGTCTGTCACAATTTTGGAACCCTGTGGCAACATTGTGGTTTCCTCACCTCAGCTGGTAAACTGATAGCACACCATAACATGGTTAAAGAACTGCTTGAGGCAGTACTCCTGCCCTCCACACTTGCAATTTGTAAATGTGCAGCTCATACTAAACACACTGACCATGTTTCCCTAGGAAATGCTGCTGCAGACTGTGCAGCAAAAGCGGCTGCCGATTCCCCTACCTCCCCTCTCCTTGTGATGGCATGCATTGACCCTGTCACCTCTCTTTCCTTGAATTATGTCTCTCTGCTACAACAGGGGGTGGATGCAGTGAAAAATAAAGATTGGTAGCAAACATGCACGCGCGACCCCTCTGATGGTGTCTGGAAGGGCAAATTGTCACATGGTTTGGACCATGTGTCAAAAGGGGGAACACATTTGGGTTTACTACTTTTTCTGCTTTTTTTGTAAACTATGTTCTATTTGTGCAGCCCATAATGTTGGAAGACCTGTACCCATGCCTGTTTCAGCTCACCCCACACCTGAGATGCCTTTCAGTCACTTGATGATAGGATTTTGTCGAACTCTTTCCTTGTCAAGTACTGTCTAGTGATAGTGGACATGTTTTCTAAATGGATAGAGTGCTTTTCATGCAGGCATGCATCATCATTTGCAGTAGCTAAAGCACTAATGAGAGAAATTGTTCCCAGCTGGGGGATTCCGACAAAACTCTCAAGCGACAATGGCTCACATTTTGTAAATAATATAATAAAATAGTTTATCTGAGTGTCTAGGCATTGACCTACAAACTCATTGTTCATATCATCCGGTCAGTGGGGGTGCGGTAGAACGTGCCAATCAGACCGTGAAAATAAAGCTATGCAAAGTTATGGCTGAGCAATGGCTGAGGAAAATAGTGGAGGAGACTTCTCTCCCATGGGTTACCGTCTTCCCACTGGTTTTGATGTATATGAGAGGTAGAGCCCATTGCTCTACTGGTTTGTCGCCCCATTAAATACTTACAGGAAGGCCGATGAAGATGGACAACGTGGTGGTGAAACAGGCCCAGTTTACCTTGACGGGTGTGGACGACCAGATGGTAAAGTACAGTTGGAGTCGGAAGTTTACATACACTTAGGTTGGAGTCATTAAAACTCGTTTTTCAACCACTCCACAAATGACTTATTAACAAACTATAGTTTTGGCAAGTCGGTTTGGACATCTATTTTGTGCATGACACAAGTAAGTTTTCCAACAATTGTTTACAGACAGATTATTTCACTTATAATTCACTGTATCAAAATTCCAGTGGGTCAGAAGTTTACATACACTAAGTTGACTGTGCCTTTAAACGGCTTGGAAAATTCCAGAAAATGATGTCATGGCTTTAGAAGCTTCTGATAGGCTAATTGACATAATTTGAGTCAATTGGAGGTGTACCTGTGGATGTATTTCAAGGCCTACCTTCAAACTCAGTGCCTCTTTGCTTGACATCATGGGAAAATCAAAGGAAAACAACCAAGACCTCAGAAATGAATAATTGTAGACCTCCACAAGTCTGGATCATCCTTGGGAGCAATTTCCAAACGCCTGAAGGTACCACGTTCATCTGTACAATCAATAGTACGCAAGTATAAACACCATGGGACCACGCAGCCGTCATACCGCTCAGGAAGGAGACGCGTTCTGTCTCCTAGAGATGAACATACTTTGGTGTGAAAAGTGCAAATCAATCCCAGAACAACAGCAAAGGACCTTGTGAAGATGCTGGAGGAAACAGGTACAAAAGTATCTATATCCACAGTAAAACGAGTCCTATATCGACGTAACCTGAAAGGCCGCTCAGCAAGGAAGAAGCCACTGCTCCAAAACCACCATAAAAAAGCCAGACTACGGTTTGCAACTGCACATGGGGACAAAGATCATACTTTTTGGAGAAATGTCCTCTGGTCTGATGAAACAATGACCATCGTTATGTTTGGAGGAAAAAGGGGGACGCTTGCAAGCCGAAGAACACCATCCCAGCATCATGCTGTGGGGGTGCTTTGCTGCAGGAGGGACTGGTGCACTTCACAAAATAGATGGCATCATGAGGAAGGAAAATTACGTGGATATATTGAAGCAACATCTCAAGACATCAGTCAGGAAGTTAAAGCTTGGTCGCAAATGGGTCTTCCAAATGGACAATGACCCCAAGCATACTTCCAAAGTTGTGGCAAAATGGCTTAACGATAACAAAGTCGTTGGCTATTGGAGTGGCCATCACAAAGCCCTGACCTCAATCATATAGAAGCGTGTGCGAGCAAGGAGGCCTACAAACCTGACTCAGTTACACCAGCTCTGTCAGGAGGAATGGGCCAAAATTCACCCAACTTATTGCGGGAAGCTTGTGGAAGGCTATCCGAAACGTTTGACCCAAGTTAAACAATTTAAAGGCAATGCTACCAAATACTAATTGAGTGTATGTACACTTCTGACCCACTGGGAATGTGATGAAAGAAATAAAAGCTGAAATAAATCATTCTCTCTACTATTATTCTGACATTTCACATTCTTAAAATAAAGTGGTGATCCTAACTGACCTAAGACAGGGAATTTTTACTAGGATTAAATGTCAGGAATTGTGAAAAACTGAGTTTAAATGTAT